>NC_081182.1:216401785-216711132 GCF_029867415.1 Vicia villosa | reverse complement strand
TCTCTGCGAATTTTCTTTTAACACTGGCCAATTCTTTCAGACTTATCTTAGTTTGACCCATGTAGAATTGCTCGTGGAACAACCTTTCTAAGTATGCCCATGCGTCTATCGAATTTGGTGGCAAAGTAGTGAACCAAATAAACGCATTTTTTGTCAGCGAACTAGGGAAATATTTAATCCTTAGATCTTCGTTTCCCGCTAAGTCTCCTGCTTCTGTTAAATATCTAGCAATATGTTCCACAGTTGACTCATTAGTTTCGCCAGAAAATTTTGTGAATTTAGGAACCTTAGTTCCCCTAGGCAATTCTGTTTGCATGATATAATCTGATATAGGGGATGTATAATTTGGACGTCTGAGTCCAGTACTAAGGCCATTATTGGCCATAACCCTTTCTATCATGGCAGTTAAATTATTTTCTGTGGCTAGATTTTCTCTTCTAACTCTTTGGACTATCTCATCTGGATGATCGTCCCTACCCAAAATCCTCAATCTGGGTCGTTCTTCCTCCATTTCTTGTCGAAAGGGGACGGTCCTTTGACTTGAATCCTCCAAGTTAATTACCGGAGTCCTTTCGAACGACTCCGTCCTTCGTGAGGGGCCTATATCCCTAGGAACCGTCCTAGGTGGGGGAACCACATCTTGCACACGTTCCAAAATAGGCCTCTCTTCTTGATTCACAGGCTGTTTGTCTTTCCTTTTAGGTGGTGGTACTCCCATGAATTCTGCCATTCGATTCATTTGCGATGATATCTTTTGGAAAATTTCTACGTTTTCTCTATTTGTCATAGTAACATTTGCCATTAGTGGGTTCAAGACTGAAGTTAGTTCTCTGGCCAAAACCCCTACCATATCATGGTTGCTTGCATCCATTTCTTGTCGAAATGCTGCTTGGTTATTTGTGGTGAAATTGGGTATTTGGGTAGAAAAATTAGTGTTGCGTCCACTTCGACCCACTGAACTAACATTTGGTGAAAATGTCGTATTATTAGTTGAGGTGTTTATAGGTCTTGCCCCTCGGACGTCTGTTCCAAATGGGAATGGGTATGGCATTCCATATGGACTATTTGGTCTCCATTCGAAGCCAGAACTTGTGCCTTGACCCATTGAATTGTTTGCAGCGTTTGTCCAGGGATACAGTACATCATCTGCACTTATAGATGAGGGTGCGGTTGTCGATGCCGAAACTGGAACAGTTCCTGAATGTCCTGTAGTATTTTCAGGCGCAGTCTGGGAATTGTCTGCAGGTCTCGATCCATTTGGACCCGTTGCATCTCGTGCTTCTTGAGTAGAAGTCGAATTTGCCGCTCCTGATCCTGAACCTTGTGGGGGATCTTGATTACCCCCTGCACTGGCCGTAACGACCATTTTCCTGTTGTACCTTCGTTTGGGAATCGGTTGTGCACTGTCTTTTAATTTACCGTTCCTAAGGTTCATACAAGGTCTTGATATTGTCTAGACAAAAACAAAACAATTGATTAAAACAATCCGCGTGACACTGTCCCACTGGGCGTGCCAATTTGTTTACGGTGATTTCCGGTAAACAACCGCTAGTCTTCCAAACTATAATAAATATGATTTGGTTACTTGCAGGATCGACTAGATTGATCCTAGGACACTTAGTCAAGAAGATTGTTATCAATGTTCATTTGAATCATATTCGTAATTTGTCCTCTTCGATGAGTATTGTTTGATTCAAGAATCTTGGTAATTGCTTCGTTATATGTAGTTATAACTTCAACAAGAAAAATAAATAACATAACATATGAAACTTAAAAATTGTTAAAACATAAATAATCTTAAATTGCAGAAATGTTAAAGGCTTTAAAAGTAAATGATCATGAAAGTAAATTCGAAAGTAAAATAAAGATACAGGAATGTAAATGACAAGAAATAAATGGAATGCAGTAACTCAGAAATGTATTCGAAAATGAAATACAATACACATGTATTAAAATGGTGGTGTCATACGTACATTTTCTCAGCGAACTCTTTCTCGTAACACTTGATACTTGAGTAAATATGTGAGTGATGTTAGAACAAGATTTGTTCTGATCAATTATCTTAGTTTTGATGATAACAATAATATGAATTTTGCTTAAAGATAATATGGTACTCTAATCCAATGCAATTTCCCTTTCAGGAAATATATAAAGAGTACGCATAATTCAGCGCTCAGAAGCTTTGTCTCAAATGGTTCAGCATGCAACATCAGAACATGGTCTGGCAAGACATCAGAAGATGGTCGAAGCAGAATCAGAACATGGGTGTATGGAAGCATCAGAAGAACATGAGATCAGAAGCACTGAAGCTCAGAAGATGGTATCACGCTCAGAAGCACTTCAAGGTCAGAAGATCAGAAGATGCTATGCACCAAGCTGTTTGACTCTGATGATATTCAAACGTCGTATTCACAAACATCAGATCAGAAGGAAGTACAAGTGGCAAGCTACGCTGACTGACAAAAGGAACGTTAAAAGCTACTAAAGGCTACGTCAGTAGACACAGCGTGAACAAGGCTCGAGGTAGTTGACAAAAGCGTATAACATTAAATGCAATGCTGTACGGAACACGCAAAGCATTAAATGCACTCAACGGTCATCTTCTCAACGCCTATAAATATGAAGTTCTGATGAGAAGCAAGGTTAACAAATTCTTAACAACTCTGAACGAAAATAAACTTGCTGAAACGATATTCAATCAAAGCTCAGAATCTTCATCAACTCACTACATTGCTGTTGTAATATCTTAGTGAGATTAAGCTTAAACGATAAGAAAAATATCACAGTTTGTGATTATAGCTTTTAAGAAGCATTTGTGAACTCTTGAATAGATTACATTAAGATGTAAGGAACTAGAGTGATCGTGTGATCAGTAGACTCTAGGAAGTCTTAGCAGTTGGCTGAGCAGTTTGTAACTAGAGTGATCGTGTTGATCAGTAGACTCTAGAAAAAGTCTTAGAGGGTATCTAAGCAGTTGTTCCTGGAGTGATCAGTGTGTGATCAGAAGAATCTGGAAGACTTAGTTGCGGACTAAGTGGAAAACCATTGTAATCCGTGCGATTAGTGGATTAAATCCTCAGGTTGAGGTAAATCATCTCTGCGGGGGTGGACTGGAGTAGCTTCGTTAACAGCGAACCAGGATAAAAATAATTGTGCAATTTATTTTTATCGTCCAAGATTTAAAGTCACACTTATTCAATCCCCCCCTTTCTGAAGGATAGAAAAACACTTAGAAAGGGGGGGGGGATTGAATAAGTGTGACTTTAAATCTTGGACGATAAAAATAAATTGCACAATTATTTTTATCCTGGTTCGCTGTTAACGAAGCTACTCCAGTCCACCCCCGCAGAGATGATTTACCTCAACTGAGGATTTAATCCACTAATCGCACGGATTACAATGGTTTTCCACTTAGTCCGCAACTAAGTCTTCCAGAGTCTTCTGATCACAACTTGATCACTCCAGGAACAACTGCTTAGATACCCTCTAAGACTTTTCTAGAGTCTACTGATCAACACGATCACTCTAGGCTTAGTTCACTCCTAAGACTTCCCTAGAGTATTCTGATCAACACGATCACTCTAGTTACAAACTGCTCAGCCAACTGCCAAGACTTCCTAGAGTATACTGATCACACGATCACTCTAGTTCCTTACAACTTAATGTAATCTATTCAAGAGTTTACAAATGCTTCTTAAAAGCGATAATCACAACTGTGATATTTCTCTTAACGTTTAAGCTTAATCTCACTAAAATATTACAACAGCAATGTAGTGAGTTGATGAAGATGAAGATTCTGAGTTTTGATTTGAACAGCGTTTCAGCAAGTTAATTTGAATTGTCTTTGTTCAGGATCGTTAACCTTGCTTCTCATCAGAACTTCATATTTATAGGCGTTGAGAAGATGACCGTTGAGTGCATTTAATGCTTTGCGTGTTCCGTACAGCATCGCATTTAATGTTATACGCTTTTGTCAACTACCTCGAGCCTTGTTCACGCTGTGTCTACTGACGTAGCCTTTAGTAGCTTTAACGTTCCTTTTGTCAGTCAGCGTAGTCTGCCACGTGTACTTCCTTCTGATCTGATGTTTGTGAATACGACGTTTGAATATCATCAGAGTCAAAACAGCTTGGTGCATAGCATCTTCTGATCTTCTGACCTTGAAGTGCTTCTGAGCGTGATACCATCTTCTGATCTTCAGTGCTTCTGATCTCATGTTCTTCTGATGCTTCCATAGACCCATGTTCTGATTCTGCTTCGACCATCTTCTGATGTCTTGCCAGACCATGTTCTGATGTTGCATGCTGAACCATTTGAGACACAACTTCTGAGCGCTGAATTATGCGTACTCTTTATATATTTCCTGAAAGGGAAATTACATTGGATTAGAGTACCATATTATCTTAAGCAAAATTCATATTATTGTTATCATCAAAACTAAGATAATTGATAAGAACAAATCTTGTTCTAACAATCTCCCCCTTTTTGATGATGACAAAAACATATATAAATGATATGAATTTGCGATCAGAAAGAGTAGACGGCAAAAGACAAATTACACAGCTATAGCATAAGCATATGAATATGTCTCCCCCTGAGATTAACAATCTCCCCCTGAGATAAATAATCTCCCCCTGAAATAAATACTCGAAGAACTTTAATAAAAGACTTCCCTGATTATTTCGGTAGAGACGATCATATAAGCTTCTGCCTTCAGAGAATTCATAGCTTCTGACTTCTGCTTCCATTGGACAGCTTCAGAACTTGAATTTCTTTAGATCCTTAGAACACTCACAGCTTCTGATTCCTGCTTCCATCGTGGACAGCTTCAGAACTTGAATTTCTTTGATCTTCAGAACATTCACAGCTTCTGACTTCTGCTTCCATTCAGGACAGCTTCAGAACTTGAATTTCTTTGATCTTCAGAACATTCACAGCTTCTGATTTCTGCTTCCATTCAGGACAGCTTCAGAACTTGAGTTTTCTGGATCTTTTAGAACATTCACATCTTCTGATTTCTGCTTCCCTCGGATAGCTTCAGAACTTTGAATGTCTACCAACATCACTTCATGCTAGATTTGTATCAGAACATTGTTGAATGTACCAGAGCATCATCAGAGCATCTCTACATCCTGAAATGTTACAGAACAAAAACTAAACGACAAAAGTCAGCATGAACGAGTTAGAACATAAAATGTATGTTTGAACACATTATATGTATCAGAGCCATATAGGCTGAAATAATGTATCAGAGCAAATAATGTATCAGAACCATAACATTATATGTATCAGAGCAGATAGAATTTTGTCAGAACAGGATAGACAATGATATTCAAATTCTATTATCGGTGCTTCTGATTCATTCTTCTTTCTTGCTTCTGATCTCTGAAGCTTGACAGCACTCAGCTTGCTTCAGTTTCCATGGTTTTGCTTCTAGTGTTTGCTTTTTGCTTTGAAGATTCTCTTCACTTCTTTATACCTGCAAAACACTTAAACCATATAGAACTTGCAGTTCTTGTTAGTGAATGCAACTGATTAAATCAAATCATTTATCATTTATCTTCTCCCCCTTTTTGTCATATCATCAAAAAATAGAAAAGATTCAGATGAATAAAACAGAACACATGGAGGAAGAATATGATTTCATTAAGGTTCAACCATTGGGTACAGAAGTACAAAATGAAAAGATCAGATGCACAGAAACAAAACAGATGCAAAGAAAAGAAGGAAACAGCATAGACTCAATCTAAGATGGCCCTAGTCTTGACAAGATCTTGGCCAGCATCTCTTTAACATCGTTGTTGTGTCCTTCTTGCCTTTCAATGAAAGCGTCATACTTGTCATTGAGTGAGCTTTGCTCATCCTGTCTCCTCTGAATCGCTTCTAGAGTCCTTGCAAGACGAGAAGGTTCATCAGAAGAAGCTTCACAGCTTTCAACCACAGGAATGGCATGTTGATCTGCAGCTTCCATAGAAGTATCATTTGCTGGGATATCCTCAACAGGGTCTGATTCAGCAACATGATCTTCAGCATCTGCTTCTTGCATAGAAGCATCTCCATACTCTGTAGCAGGAATTTCAGAGTCTCCATTCTCTAGTGCCTGAAGAATGGCAGCTAGATTCCTTGGAGCAGAAGGACCTTCAACTTCTGGTGGGTCAACAACTTCTGGAATGACCAAGCTAGGGTCTTTCATAGAAGGGTTTTCCCTCAGAAAGTCAAATAAGGTCTTGAAGTCTCCAAGCAGAACAGGATACTCAGGAATCCAGATAACCATGTCCCTGCATGGGTTTGCTTCCATTGCAGCAGCCAGTCTTAACTGTTCCATCTCATCCACAAAGGGCTTCTCTTCCAACAGATATCTGCCTCTGAGACGAGCAAACCAGAAGTCTTCATAGTTTCTCAGAATTCCACGAGGACGTGGGGCAGCAGCTGCACAGACTTCCTGAAGTTCTAGAAGCAGAGCATCTGATTCTTTGCGAAAGATCCTCCAGAGGTTCCGCATAGCAACATCACTCAATCCAGAACTTTCAGCAATTCTGAGAGTATCAAATATGCTTCTGAGATTCCTCTTTGCTTTTTCAAAAAATTCACCAATAGGGTACCTTGAAAAGATAGGGTTGGGAAAGAAGTACGGTTGAGGATCTCTATTCAACTTATAAGAGGATTCTGCTTCAGTATCAGAATCTAACACTACCACTTCAGTGTCAGGTCGAGACCTGGGAGTGTAGTTGCAATCACGGAGCAACCGCTCATGTGATGCAGAAGTTGGAAGAATAGAGTCACTAAGGTTATTTTGGGAGGTGGAAGGGACAGGATTATAGTTGGCAGGTGGAGGTGGTTGAGAGATGGAGATATTTGTTTGTGGTGGAAAGAGAGTTTGAATGGGTGGTATGTTCAGAACAAGATTGTCAACAGCTTGGTCAGAGACAAGATTAGTGGAGGGTGAAGGAGACGTAATGGATTGAGGAGATGGTGGAGTTTTTGTGAAGGGAAATGGTGAGGGAGGAAGAGAATTGGATTTGTTTGCATGTGAAGAAGGAATGGTTATAGGGGAAGATGGTGGTGTAAGAATATGGACAACAACGGGTGATTCTGATGAGGCTTTTTCTGGTTCAGGGGTAGGTACAACCTCTATTGGTGTAACTTCTGAACGAACAACAGGAACAGAAATAGGTTCAGAAATGCATATACCTTTGGAACCTTTCAGAAGCGCTTTGGTCACATCCTCCGTTTTCTTCAGCTTTTTACTCTTCGGCTCTTCAATAATCTTTGCTTTGCCTTTAGAGATTTCTTTCCTTCTGACATAAGCCTGAACTTCTTGTTGGTTTTCAGCTTCTTGAGGGATATTGTCTTCATCAGAGCTTTGAATAATCATCTTCCTCTTCTTGGTTATCTTCTTTTCAACAGCTTCAACCATCTCATCATTTTTGTTTGACTTCTTCTTCTTTTTCTCTTTCTCAAAGTCATCAGATACGGCCTTAACAACATTAGCAATCACCTTTTTAGAAACCTCTTGTTTAGAGACAGCAGAAGGATAATCATGCTTTCTTTTAGTCCTTTCTTCCCTCTTGCGATTTACTTTGAAAGGAGCATCTTTGTCTTGATCTTTAAAACTCTTATTCTCTTCAAGAGATTTCAGATAATCAGTTCTGACTTCAGGTACCTCACTATTGAAGAAGGTTTCAAAGTCAGCCAGAACTGGTTCTCTTATGGTTCTTGTTCCAGCTAGAGGTTCAGGAACTTTGAGAAAAGTGTCAATTATTTTCATCTTCTTTAAAGAGAAGGCATTCAGACAGGCTCCAGTGGTGACAGCAAGATCTTTGATGATACCTTCAGACTCCAGACTTTCAACAATCTTGGAATGTACCAGAAGGTTTGTAATAATCCTACCAAAAGGAATGGTTGTTCCAGCATTTTCCTTTCTGAAAGCATTCCTGGAATCCTTTACTGCTTTCCACATATGGTTGAAGATAATATAAATCGCATCAACCTTCTTCTGAGTGGCAATGCAATAAAGAATATACCTTTGATCATTACTGATGAAATCCGAGGCATGAGTTGATTTCCTATGGTAGAAGCACCCGAGAAGGATCTTTGTCCAGATTCTGTAGATATCTCTCAAATTCTTAACATATTTAGTTTTCTTGACATTTGAATAGAGAGTGGATAGAATATCTTCCCAATCTTCTCTTTGATCAGACTCAAAAACCCCTTCAGGATTTTTCAGATCAAACATCACTCTTAGGATGTTTTCAGTAACAACAACAGACTTTCCATGGACAAAAGAGAGTATAGCTTTTGGTGCAACCACAGCATGTACCCAGAACTCTTTGACAAGATCCGGATAAACAGGGCCAACGAACTCAGCAAACAACGAGGTCCATCCTTGAAAGATGATGTCTTCTTTAAGGTGAAATTGATTTTCTTCAAGGTTGTCAAAGTCGACCATGAGTTCACACAGAACTTCCAATTCATCTTTGGGGATGGAGCATGCAACAACAGGGGTGAGTTCCTGGTGTGTTTCTTCGTGCATATGAAGAAGAGTAGATGAACCAGCAAAATGAGATGAAGAAGCAGCCATTGAACAGAATGAACGAAAACGAGCAAGAGAAGCGAACTGGGTTTTCGATTAGGGTTTTTAGAAAACGGCTAAGAACTTTTCAAACGGGAGAATGCAAGGAGAGAGAGACAGGGGAGCGAAAAAGATGTAAGATATGATTTGAAAAGAATATATAGAGACGGATTAAAAAAAAAATTGAACAGTTCCAGAATCAAAGGAAATCAATTTTATTAAATGATGAGTGACGTGAGGAGAGAGAACGTGGTAAATGAAATGATTTAAAACAGTTACCTAGGTCGGCGTCTTTTCAACTGCACGCTTTGTACAAACCGTACAGACACGTGTTCATCATCAGATAATAGATGACAGCTGTAAATATCAGAGAGATTTTACGCCTTCAGATTCTGATCACTGCTTCTGAGTTGATCAAGTTTCTCTTCTGGAAATACTCCTTCTGAAGTGTGCTGATATAAGTCTGAATGATCTTCTGATCCATTACTTCTGATTTACACAGCTTCTGGAGGTTCACTTCTTTGTTCTGCAGCTTCTGATAAGATAAAACTGTATCTGCAGAAATTCTTAAGCTCTTTGTTTCATCAGAAACAAGTTTATCATCAAAACAGATGTTTATTGATTTGTCCACAATTAATGTTTCAATGTTATATATTCTGTAGCATTTAGAGCATTCAGAATACTCAAGAAAGAAACATCAAAGCCTTAGAGGCAAACATCAGAGATGGTTCCAAGACTAATAAGCTTCTTTTCTGAAATCCTACAAACATAGTTTCTTCAACAGATTTAAGAACCAGAACTTGGAAGACAATCTTTCTTCCCTTCAAGTGTTGAGACCAACTTGAGTCCAGGTGTCATGTCATGTTGAATGTTGTCTTCTTTGTTATCAAGAGAATCTGCAAAAGAAATAATCTTTTTCTTTGGTACCCACATCTTCTTGGGTCCTTTCTTGTTAGATTTTCTCAAGTTCTGATTGAACTTGGGTTTGACATTATAAGCAATAAGAGGAACAGCATGATAATTTTTAATATGAGTTTCATGATATTTCCTAGGTTGTGTCACATGCTTTTTGGTGTGTGTTATGTGAAAACTTTGAGCATGTGAAGTGTGCCTAATATCATGGGAGTGGCCATACTTGAACTGATCATACAATGGCTTGTATGTGATTTTCATTTCATCAACAGGTTCAAGTTTGTATGGGGTTTCACCCTCATAACCAATGCCTACTCTTTTGTTTCCAGACACAGCATATATCATAGAAGCTAGCTGACTTCTGCCAATACTTCTAGACAAGAACTTCCTGAAACTTAAATCATATTCTTTCAGAATATGGTTTAGACTAGGAGTGGATTTTTCTGAATTAGAAGGAGATCCAACATCATTGGATAATTTTAAAAGTTTATCTTTCAATTCAGAATTTTCCAATTCAAGCCTCTTTGTTTCAAATTCAAATAGCTTTTTCAGCTTTTTGTATTTAATACAAATTTGAGACTTGGATTCCAGAAGTTCAGTTAGACCGGAAACTAACTCATCTCTAGTAAGTTCAGAAAATACCTCTTCAGAATCTGATTCTGATGTAGATTCTGATCCGTCATCTTCTGTCGCCATCAGCGCACAGTTAGCCTGCTCATCTTCTGAATCATCTTCTGACTCATCCCAGGTTGCCATAAGACCTTTCTTCTTATGAAACTTCTTCTTGGGACTTTCCTTCTGAAGATTTGGACATTCATTCTTGTAGTGTCCAGGCTCATTGCATTCATAGCACATGACCTTCTTCTTGTCAAATCTTCTTTCATCAGAAGATTCTCCACGTTCAAATTTCCTTGAACTTCTGAAGCCTCTGAACTTCCTTTGCTTGGTCTTCCAGAGTTGATTTAGCCTTCTGGAAATCATGGACAGTTCATCTTCTTCTTCAGATTCTGATTCTTCAGGATCTTCTTCTCTAGCCTGAAAAGCGTTAGTGCATTTCTTGATATTAGATTTTAATGCAATAGACTTACCTTTCTTTTGAGGCTCATTTGCATCCAGCTCAATCTCATGGCTTCTCAAGGCACTGATCAGCTCTTCCAGAGAAACTTCATTCAGATTCTTTGCAATCTTGAATGCAGTCACCATAGGACCCCATCTTCTGGGTAAGCTTCTGATGATCTTCTTTACGTGATCAGCCTTGGTGTATCCCTTGTCAAGAACTCTCAATCCAGCAGTAAGAGTTTGAAATCTTGAAAACATCTTTTCAATGTCTTCATCATCCTCCATCTTGAAAGCTTCATACTTCTGGATTAAAGCTAGAGCTTTAGTCTCCTTGACTTGAGCATTTCCCTCATGAGTCATTTTCAAGGACTTATATATATCATAGGCCGTTTCCCTGTTAGATATCTTCTCATACTCAGTATGAGAGATAGCATTCAGCAAAACAGTTCTGCATTTATGATGATTCCTGAAAAGCTTTTTCTGATCATCATTCATTTCTTGCCTTGACAGCTTTGCGCCACTGGCATTTACTGGATGTTTGTAACCATCCATCAGAAGATCCCATAGATCACCATCTAGACCCAGAAAGTAACTTTCCAGTTTATATTTCCAGTATTCAAAGTTTTCACCATCAAATACCCGCGGTCTAGTATAACCATTGTTACCGTTGTATTGCTCAGCAGAGCCAGATGTAGATGCAGGTGTAGGTGTAGTCTTTTCACTTTCATCAACCATCTTTTAAATGAAGCGTTTTTCTCTTCCTGAATCTTTTCTAAACACGGTTAAGTGCTTGCACCTTAGAACCAGGCTCTGATACCAATTGAAGGATAGAAAAACACTTAGAAAGGGGGGGGATTGAATAAGTGTGACTTTAAATCTTGGACGATAAAAATAAATTGCACAATTATTTTTATCCTGGTTCGCTGTTAACGAAGCTACTCCAGTCCACCCCCGCAGAGATGATTTACCTCAACTGAGGATTTAATCCACTAATCGCACGAATTACAATGGTTTTCCACTTAGTCCGCAACTAAGTCTTCCAGAGTCTTCTGATCACAACTTGATCACTCCAGGAACAACTGCTTAGATACCCTCTAAGACTTTTCTAGAGTCTACTGATCAACACGATCACTCTAGGCTTAGTTCACTCCTAAGACTTCCCTAGAGTATTCTGATCAACACGATCACTCTAGTTACAAACTGCTCAGCCAACTGCCAAGACTTCCTAGAGTATACTGATCACACGATCACTCTAGTTCCTTACAACTTAATGTAATCTATTCAAGAGTTTACAAATGCTTCTTAAAAGCGATAATCACAACTGTGATATTTCTCTTAACGTTTAAGCTTAATCTCACTAAAATATTACAACAGCAATGTAGTGAGTTGATGAAGATGAAGATTCTGAGTTTTGATTTGAACAACGTTTCAGCAAGTTAATTTGAATTGTCTTTGTTCAGGATCGTTAACCTTGCTTCTCATCAGAACTTCATATTTATAGGCGTTGAGAAGATGACCGTTGAGTGCATTTAATGCTTTGCGTGTTCCGTACAGCATCGCATTTAATGTTATACGCTTTTGTCAACTACCTCGAGCCTTGTTCACGCTGTGTCTACTGACGTAGCCTTTAGTAGCTTTAACGTTCCTTTTGTCAGTCAGCGTAGTCTGCCACGTGTACTTCCTTCTGATCTGATGTTTGTGAATACGACGTTTGAATATCATCAGAGTCAAAACAGCTTGGTGCATAGCATCTTCTGATCTTCTGACCTTGAAGTGCTTCTGAGCGTGATACCATCTTCTGATCTTCAGTGCTTCTGATCTCATGTTCTTCTGATGCTTCCATAGACCCATGTTCTGATTCTGCTTCGACCATCTTCTGATGTCTTGCCAGACCATGTTCTGATGTTGCATGCTGAACCATTTGAGACACAACTTCTGAGCGCTGAATTATGCGTACTCTTTATATATTTCCTGAAAGGGAAATTACATTGGATTAGAGTACCATATTATCTTAAGCAAAATTCATATTATTGTTATCATCAAAACTAAGATAATTGATAAGAACAAATCTTGTTCTAACACTTTCTAAGTGTTTTTCTATCCTTCAATTGGCATTAGAGCGCCGGTTCTAAGGTGCAAGCACTTAACCGTGTTTAGAAAAGATTCAGGAAGAGAAAAACGCTTCAGTAAAAGATGGTTGATGAAAGTGAAAAGTCTACACCTACACCTGCATCTACATCTGGCTCTGCTGAGCAATACAACGGTAACAATGGTTATACTAGACCGCCGGTATTTGATGGTGAAAACTTTGAATACTGGAAAGATAAACTGGAAAGTTACTTTCTGGGTCTAGATGGTGATCTATGGGATCTTCTAATGGATGGTTACAAACATCCAGTAAATGCCAGTGGCGTGAAGCTGTCAAGGCAAGAAATGAATGATGATCAAAAGAAGCTTTTCAGGAATCATCATAAATGTAGAACTGTTTTGCTGAATGCTATCTCTCATGCTGAGTATGAGAAGATATCTAACAGGGAAACGGCCTATGACATATATGAGTCCTTGAAAATGACTCATGAAGGAAATGCTCAAGTCAAGGAGACTAAAGCTCTAGCTTTAATCCAGAAGTATGAAGCCTTCAAGATGGAGGATGATGAAGACATTGAAAAGATGTTTTCAAGATTTCAAACTCTTACTGCTGGATTGAGAGTTCTTGACAAAGGATACACCAAGGCTGATCATGTAAAGAAGATCATCAAAAGCTTACCCAGAAGATGGGGTCCGATGGTGACTGCATTCAAGATTGCGAAGAATCTGAATGAAGTTTCTCTGGAAGAGCTTATCAGTGCCTTGAGAAGTCATGAAATAGAGCTGGACGCAAATGAGCCTCAAAAGAAAGGTAAGTCTATTGCATTAAAATCTAATATCAAGAAATGCACTAACGCTTTTCAGGCTAGAGAAGAAGATCCTGAAGAATCAGAATCTGAAGAAGAAGATGAACTGTCCCTGATCTCCAGAAGGCTAAATCAACTCTGGAAGACCAAGCAAAGGAAGTTCAGAGGCTTCAGAAGTTCAAGGAAATTTGAACGTGGAGAATCTTCTGATGAAAGAAGATTTGACAAGAAGAAGGTCATGTGCTATGAATGCAATGAGCCTGGACACTACAAGAATGAATGTCCAAATCTTCAGAAGGAAAGTCCCAAGAAAAAGTTTCATAAGAAGAAAGGTCTTATGGCAACCTGGGATGAGTCAGAAGATGATTCAGAAGATGAGCAGGCCAACTGTGCGCTGATGGCGACAGAAGATGATGGATCAGAATCTACATCAGAATCAGATTCTGAAGAGGTATTTTCTGAACTTACTAGAGATGAGTTAGTTTCCGGTCTAACTGAACTTCTGGAACTCAAGTCTCAGATTAGTCTCAAATACAAAAAGCTGAAGAAGCAATTTGAATTTGAAACAAAGAAGCTTGAGTTGGAGAATTCTGAATTGAAAGATAAACTTTTAAAATTATCCAATGATGTTGGATCTCCTTCTAATTCAGAAAAATCCACTCCTAGTCTAAACCATATTCTGAAAGAATATGATTTAAGTTTCAGGAAGTTCTTATCTAGAAGTATTGGCAGAAGTCAGCTAGCTTCTATGATATATGCCGTATCCGGAAACAAAAGAGTTGGCATTGGTTATGAGGGTGAAACCCCATACAAACTTGAACCTGTTGATGAAATGAAACTCACATACAAGCCATTGTATGATCAGTTCAAGTATGGCCACTCTCATGATATTAGGCACACTTCACATGCACAAAGTTTTCACATAACACACACCAAGAAGCATGTGACACAACCTAGGAAATATCATGAAACTCATATTAAAAATTATCATGCTGTTCCTCCTATTGCTTACAATGTTAAACCCAAGTTCAATCAGAACTTGAGAAAATCTAACAAGAAAGGACCCAGAAAGATGTGGGTACCTAAGGATAAGATTATTCCTATTGCAGATATCCTTGACTGCAAAAAGGACAAGGCACAACATGTCATGGTACCTGGACTCTGGATGCTCGCGACACATGACAGGAAGAAGGTCTATGTTCCAAGACCTGGTGCTTAAGTCTGGAGGAGAAGTCAAGTTTGGAGGAGATCAGAAGGGCAAGATAATTGGCTCTGGAACTATAAAGTCTGGTAACTCTCCTTCCATTTCTAATGTACTTCTTGTAGAAGGATTAACTCATAACCTCTTATCTATCAGTCAATTAAGTGACAATGGTTATGATATAATCTTCAATCAAAAGTCTTGCAAGGCTGTAAATCAGAAGGATGGCTCAATCCTATTTACAGGCAAGAGGAAGAACAACATTTATAAGACAGATCTGCAAGATCTTATGAGTCAGAAGGTGACTTGTCTTATGTCTGTTTCTGAAGAGCAGTGGGTCTGGCACAGGAGATTAGGTCATGCTAGTTTGAGAAAGATCTCTCAGATTAACAAACTGAATCTTGTCAGAGGACTCCCTAATCTGAAATTCAAATCAGATGCTCTTTGTGAAGCATGTCAGAAGGGCAAGTTCTCCAAACCTGTATTCAAGTCTAAGAATGTTGTTTCTACCTCAAGGCCATTAGAACTCTTGCACATTGATCTGTTTGGACCAGTCAAAACAGCATCTGTCAGAGGAAAGAAATATGGATTAGTCATCGTAGATGATTATAGCCGCTGGACATGGGTAAAATTCTTGAAACACAAGGATGAGACTCATTCAGTGTTCTTTGATTTCTGCATTCAGATTCAATCTGAAAAAGAGTGTAAAATCATAAAGGTCAGAAGTGATCATGGTGGTGAATTTGAGAACAGATCCTTTGAAGAATTCTTCAAAGAAAATGGTATTGCCCATGATTTCTCTTGTCCTAGAACTCCACAGCAAAATGGAGTTGTAGAACGAAAGAATAGGACTCTACAAGAAATGGCCAGAACCATGATCAATGAAACCAATATGGCTAAGCATTTCTGGGCAGAAGCAATAAACACTGCATGCTATATTCAGAATAGAATCTCTATCAGACCTATTCTAAATAAGACTCCTTATGAATTGTGGAAGAATAGAAAGCCCAACATTTCATATTTCCATCCTTTTGGATGTGTATGCTTTATTCTGAACACTAAAGATCATCTTGGCAAGTTTGATTCCAAAGCTCAAAAGTGTTTCCTTCTTGGATATTCTGAACGCTCAAAAGGCTACAGAGTATACAATACTGAAACATTGGTTGTAGAAGAATCAATCAATATCAGGTTTGATGATAAGCTTGGTTCTGAAAAACCAAAGCAGTTTGATAATTTTGCAGATTGTGATATTGACATATCAGAAGTTGTTGAGCCAAGAAGCAATGCATCAGAAGCAGAGCTCCTCAGAAGCAAAGAATCTGAAGATCAAGTATCAGCTTCTCTGGAGGATCTAAGCATTTCTGAAGAACCATCTGTCAGAAGATCATCTAGACTCATCTCTGGTCACTCAGAAGATGTCATTCTTGGAAAGAAGGATGATCCAATCAGAACAAGAGCATTCCTTAAGAACAATGCAGACTGTCAATTAGGTCTTGTATCTTTGATCGAGCCAACTTCTGTTGATCATGCTCTAGAAGATCCAGACTGGATAATTGCTATGCAAGAAGAACTGAATCAGTTTACAAGGAATGATGTTTGGGATCTTGTTCCTAGACCAGATGGATTTAATATAATCGGGACAAAATAAATCTTCAGAAACAAGCCCAGAATGAGAAGATAAGATACTCTTATATATAAGTATCTTCTGAAATGAAATTACTTTTATAAGAAGTTCTGGTTGAAATCAATTAGAAATTGTGATTCAGTTATTACTAACGTTTTATTGTCTAAGTTGATTCAGAATCTCTTTAAAAGCAAGACAGCTATAACTGGCTATCCAGATGGTAAACACGTGTTCACTATTTCTGGACAAGCGTGCGTGCAGTTGAGGGGACGTCTACTTAGGTAACTGTGCAAATCACGTCTTTTGTCATTATTATCTCTCCTCAAGTCACGTAACATTAAATGCTTTTCATCATTTACTCTCTTTCAGTTTTCTTTTTATACTCTTCAAATGTTTCTTTTCCCTCTCATATTTCTCTCTCTCTGCATTCGGTTTCTTTTTCGTCTCTCTCTCTCTTTTCATATCATAAACCCTAGCAGTTTCCAATATCTGAAAATTCATCATGAATCCATCGTCAAGCTCTGGGAATCAAGACAATGATAGGAAACAAAAGAGAAAGGCATCTGCTGAACCAGAAACCAAACCTAAAAGAGTTAGGATCTCCTATGACCCTCTCAAAGTGTATCAACCCCTTGACGGTTCCCCTCAATCAACCCCCTCTTCAAAGACCTCCACCAACTCTTCCTCCTCATTCATCCTCTCAGAACCACCTTCTTCACCATCTGATATCTCCTCTCCTTCAACCCTTCCATCCGATATTTCTTCACCTCTCTCACACCCTTTTCCCACCAGAACACCTAATCCCTATAGTGTTGTTCGTCCAGACTTCAGATTCACCATAATCCCTCCAACCCCTTCTACTCAATCCTCTCTGGAGCGTTTACATTCTGATGTAAACGGCTGGTTGGAGATCCTGGGTGCTGCCTACCTTAACCATCTGGATATGTATGCTATGAGCAACCTCTGGGATACCTTTCTTCAGGACTTTCTGGTGAAGGCTACTGACACTAAGAGAAGGATCTTGTCTGAAGCTCCTGGTCCTCGTGGTCGTCAGTTGGAAGTGGGTGAAAGCAGCCACCACTGTCTCATCAGGAACAGAAGCGTTCTTGAAGAGAAGATACCTGCAGATGAGTTGGAAGAAGAAAATCTCTGCAGAGATATCGTGGTGTGGAAACCCCGGTCTTCTGTGCTCTGGTTTCCTGTGCTGACTGGAGATTTTCAGTGGCTGTTCAACTGGTTCAGAATGAACCCTTCTGAAAAAGCACCTCTCATGGTCTTTCCAGTAGTGGTTTATCGTGCTGAAGTTGCTGGTCCTACTCCTCCAACAAACCTAGCAGCTATTCTTCAAGCATTGGAAGATGGAACTTCTGAGCTGCCTGAACCAGAATATGCCAAGGCTCCTTCTGAGTCAGACTCAGATGAGGAAATGGAATATGCACAAGCTGAAGATCTTCCAGAAGATCACCCTGCTGAGATTGCTGTCCCTCTGGGCAGAAATACTGGTGCTTCTTCTTCTGGTGAAACCTCAGCTCTGATGGAGACCTTGGAAACTCTTCATCAGAATCAAGCTATGCTGGCTTCTCGTTTGGACGCGCAAGAAGCAGCCAATGCTGAGTTTCGTTCCTTCATGACAAGGCAAGCTACAAGCACTGACGGGATTCATGATGTTCTGGCGCGGATTTTGCGTAGGCTAGGATCTTAGTCTTTTGGTCTTTGTAGTTTCCTTTCCTTGTTGCATCTGTTTTCCTGCATTCCTGTCTTGTAAACCTTTTTGATTATCAATGAAAAAGTTTCTTTGATTTACATTCCAGTGATTCTATTTGTCGTTTTATGCATCTGAATCTTTTTAAATATTCTTTTTGATGTTATGACAAAAAGGGGGAGAAGATAAATGATAAATGATTTGATTAAATCTATCAGTTGCTGGGTAAAGAGGCTCCCACACATTCACTAACAAGAACTGCAAGTTCTATATGGTTTAAGTGTTTTGCAGGTACAGAGAAGTGAAGTGAATCTTCAGAAGCAAACACTAGAAGCAAAACCATAAGAAGCGTTATTCTGTAAAAGGAATAAGCTCTTGGAAACTGAAGCAAGCTGAGTGCTGTCAAGCTTCAGAGATCAGAAGCAAGAAAGAAGAATGAATCAGAAGCACTGATAATAGAATTTGAATATCATTGTCTATCCTGTTCTGACAAAATTCTATTTGCTCTGATACATATAATGTTATGGCTCTGATACATTATTTGCTCTGATACATTATTTCAGCCTATATGGCTCTGATACATATAATGTGTTCAAACATACATTTTATGTTCTAACTCGTTCATGCTGACTTTTGTCGTTTAGTTTTTGTTCTGTAACATTTCAGGATGTAGAGATGCTCTGATGATGCTCTGGTACATTCAACAATGTTCTGATACAAATCTAGCATGAAGTGATGTTGGTAGACATTCAAAGTTCTGAAGCTATCCGAGGGAAGCAGAAATCAGAAGATGTGAATGTTCTAAAAGATCCAGAAAACTCAAGTTCTGAAGCTGTCCTGAATGGAAGCAGAAATCAGAAGCTGTGAATGTTCTGAAGATCAAAGAAATTCAAGTTTTGAAGCTGTCCTGAATGGAAGCAGAAGTCAGAAGCTGTGAATGTTCTGAAGATCAAAGAAATTCAAGTTCTGAAGCTGTCCACGATGGAAGCAGGAATCAGAAGCTGTGAGTGTTCTAAGGATCTAAAGAAATTCAAGTTCTGAAGCTGTCCAATGGAAGCAGAAGTCAGAAGCTATGAATTCTCTGAAGGCAGAAGCTTATATGATCGTCTCTACCGAAATAATCAGGGAAGTCTTTTATCAAAGTTCTTCGAGTATTTATTTCAGGGGGAGATTATTTATCTCAGGGGGAGATTGTTAATCTCAGGGGGAGACATATTCATATGCTTATGCTATAGCTGTGTAATTTGTCTTTTGCCGTCTACTCTTTCTGATCGCAAATTCATATCATTTATATATGTTTTTGTCATCATCAAAAAGGGGGAGATTGTTAGAACAAGATTTGTTCTGATCAATTATCTTAGTTTTGATGATAACAATAATATGAATTTTGCTTAAAGATAATATGGTACTCTAATCCAATGCAATTTCCCTTTCAGGAAATATATAAAGAGTACGCATAATTCAGCGCTCAGAAGCTTTGTCTCAAATGGTTCAGCATGCAACATCAGAACATGGTCTGGCAAGACATCAGAAGATGGTCGAAGCAGAATCAGAACATGGGTCTATGGAAGCATCAGAAGAACATGAGATCAGAAGCACTGAAGCTCAGAAGATGGTATCACGCTCAGAAGCACTTCAAGGTCAGAAGATCAGAAGATGCTATGCACCAAGCTGTTTGACTCTGATGATATTCAAACGTCGTATTCACAAACATCAGATCAGAAGGAAGTACAAGTGGCAAGCTACGCTGACTGACAAAAGGAACGTTAAAAGCTACTAAAGGCTACGTCAGTAGACACAGCGTGAACAAGGCTCGAGGTAGTTGACAAAAGCGTATAACATTAAATGCAATGCTGTACGGAACACGCAAAGCATTAAATGCACTCAACGGTCATCTTCTCAACGCCTATAAATATGAAGTTCTGATGAGAAGCAAGGTTAACAAATTCTTAACAACTCTGAACGAAAATAAACTTGCTGAAACGATATTCAATCAAAGCTCAGAATCTTCATCAACTCACTACATTGCTGTTGTAATATCTTAGTGAGATTAAGCTTAAACGATAAGAGAAATATCACAGTTTGTGATTATAGCTTTTAAGAAGCATTTGTGAACTCTTGAATAGATTACATTAAGTTGTAAGGAACTAGAGTGATCGTGTGATCAGTAGACTCTAGGAAGTCTTAGCAGTTGGCTGAGCAGTTTGTAACTAGAGTGATCGTGTTGATCAGTAGACTCTAGAAAAAGTCTTAGAGGGTATCTAAGCAGTTGTTCCTGGAGTGATCAGTGTGTGATCAGAAGACTCTGGAAGACTTAGTTGCGGACTAAGTGGAAAACCATTGTAATCCGTGCGATTAGTGGATTAAATCCTCAGGTTGAGGTAAATCATCTCTGCGGGGGTGGACTGGAGTAGCTTCGTTAACAGCGAACCAGGATAAAAATAATTGTGCAATTTATTTTTATCGTCCAAGATTTAAAGTCACACTTATTCAATCCCCCCCTTTCTAAGTGTTTTTCTATCCTTCAAGTGATTTGTACAAAATGAACACACGGAATCCTAACCTAAAGACCCCTATTTATACTAGTTTCGACCTTAACGGTCCTACACTAATCTGCTGCCACGTTTCTCATCAGAACTTCCAGCGAAGCCATCTGTTATTGAACGGTTACGAAACCGTCTTCGAATTTCAAATCTTCCCGCCTGAGTCCGTCTTCGACGTGTGGCAGTGTACTAAACAAACACTACTAAAAAACACGCTAAGTAGTAATACTTGAATATATATTCTATGAATTTTGTCTAAGTCCCGAAGACATATGCTTTCATTAGTCTTTCAGTGTCCATTATCTTCAACGAACTTAGAAGTCTGTATCTTCGAGGCATGACCATCAGTAGCCATTCTTTCACTTTTTTAAGGGATGGCCATCAGTAACCATCTTTCCTTCGATTCTCAACTCCTTCGAAGGACAAACAATATAAAACGAAATCTTCAGCTAACACTCCCGCATGAAATTTTGTGCGATGTGTCGAATACAGTAAACATGCGTTGATGTAGGGTTTTGCCACCCGTTTGCTGGATTGTTGTACGCACTTTCGATGGCAGCATGTCTGTCCGAAATCAGGCAAAGTCCAGGTTGGGGGGCAACGTGTGTCCGAAGATTTCTGAGAAAGAAACCCCAACCTCCAGCAGTTTCTCCTTCCACAAGAGCGAAAGCAACAGGAAAGATGTTACTATTTCCGTCTTGAGCCACAGCCATCAACATGGTGCCTTTATATTTTCCGTACAACCAAGTTCCATCTATTTGAAGAATTGGTTTGCAATATGAAAATCCTTGTACACATGGGCGGAAAGCCCAGAAGAGCCTGTGGAATATCACATTTCCTTGAAGTTATGTTCCGTCTGGAGATTGCGCCGGAAGGGTCTCTAAAATAGTAACAGTTCCAGGAGCATAAATTTGAAGCGCATATAAGAAATGTGGGAGTCGTTTATACGAATCCTCCCAATTTCCATACACAACTTCGATCGCCTTGGTCTTCGCCAGCCACGCCTTTCTATAAGACGGAGTGTAGTTGTACGTTGCAACGATATGAGAGATTATCGTTTTCACCTTTAACGATGGATCTTTTTCAACTAGAGGCAAGATTTCTTGACAAATGATGTCATAACTGAGCTTACGGTGATCTTGTGAAACATTTGTGTTAATACATGTGTGATCTTGGGAAATATATCCTATAACCCATGAGTCACTTCTCTTCTTGTATGATGCATGCAACCTGAATCCACAATCAGTGTTACTACAGTAAATTTTGTACCTTTCGACATTGGCGCGATCAACTCTAAAATCAACATTGTTTGCCATATGAAATCTTTTTATGGCCATGATACATGCCTCCTTAGAACGAAATCTGTCTCCTACTTTTAACCGTTGATCTGTTTGGGTGTATGGATCATAGAAAATATCAGTCGATGGTTCGTCATCCCCATCAAAATTCAGGTTCCTCATGTGCACTGGAGGCATATGCACTTGATCTCGTGGTACAACAACTTCCGGTTCATCTTCACTTTCCTCGTTTACCAGGTCATCAACTTCTATTTCCGGTGCTTCTTCTTCTTCATCTACAACGTCGACCTCTGCTTGCTCGTCTCCAAGTGCATCAATGACCTGTGACTCAACCATCTGTGTGGGTTGAACTTCTGGTAGAGTAACATACAGTTCTATGCATTCGTAACCAGAATACTCATGATTGGCAAACATATTCTGCATGTCTTCATCGTCTTTGATCTCAACTTGGATAAACTTGACCGGGTTGTCCCCACGAAGAAATCGATATTGGTAAAAAATTTGGGATACATCACCCAATGCAAGCTTCGTCTCTAATCTCTGTTTGAAGTAATTGAAATTTTCTTTTCTGCTTAAACAAAATCGTTTAACCTCGGTGTTTCTAAACAGAAAACCAACTTCTTCGTTATCATATGTCTCGCCAAAAACATGAGCGTTGATAATGTATTGTGGAGGGGCCATTGTTGAGTGGGTAGAGAGTGTTATTTCAGATGTGAAATGAGATGTGTAATGAGTTGTGTTTCTTTCCACATTAGAGGCTTCCTTTATGTAGACGATCATTGAGTGATGACAATTATGAAGGCGAATAATGTACAATCACATGCGTACTGAGCTGTGAACTGGTGAACTGCTGCACCCCAGACTGCTGCACAGCTGATTTGAGGTATGCATGACACTGCTGCACAACCGCACAGTCGACTTGACCAGACACAACCACACTGAGCAGTGCATACTGTACAATCACATGCGAATAAAGTTGACGGAAAATGAATGCCTGAGTTGATTTGATTTGACGTGTGCTTGACACTGGTGAACTACAGTTTTGCCGACTTGACCAGACACAACCATACTGAGCAGTGTACACTGTACAATCACATGCGAAGACTGTATGCTAATTATTTTCGGTGACACAGCAACTAGAAAACCCTAAACCCTAAAAATAAAAAAAAACATAGAAAACCCTAACCAAACCCTAACCCTAAATTTTCAAAAAAAAAAAGCAATAGAAGCATGTAGGCGCCACCTGGGGTGGCGCATTAGACTAAAATTTCCCAGCATGGCGCCACCTGGGGTGGCGCATTAGTGCAATTTCTTTTTTTTTTGTTTTTTTTGCCCTAATTTTGTCTAGTGGTCCCCACTTCCAAAAACCCTAATCTGATCCGCCAGCATGTGATCTACCTGCATCGAAATACTGTATGCATGCATGCCTAGACAATTCAGCACCGAACACGGGATGCAGGCCTAGTCTATTCTGCCAGAAACAATTAATGCATGCATGCTTAGACAAAGTCAGCACAAAACACGGGAATGCATGGTCATTTCAACACAGAATGCATGTGAACCCATCTTTATCACTTTGATATCTGTATCACATGCATGCTCACCACTTGGCCCTCATGCACTTAACATCAGCAACCACCAACCCTCTATAAATACTCTCATAGACTTGCTTTCTTTTCACCAACATATATTCTTCTTCTTCAAAAAACCACTTTGCATTTTCAAATCCGCAGAAAACTTAAAGAGTTCTTGAAAATGGCTCAACAACAACTTCTTACCATGGGTGAAACACACAGAGGAACTAGGGCGAATTTGGCGACCTATGTAAGTTTATACTTATTTATTTCTAAACATCTATGCGTATATGATATCCAGTTTAATCGATTTATTTGTGGTTATTAGGCTGTTGACCGATTTTGTACACGTTCTCACGCTTATGTTGAACCCGACGAGAGGATTATTCCGAATCTCCAAGCATGTGGCTTCGGACATATCATAAAAGTCAGCAACAACACCATAGACAGAAAATTCATCCTTGCCTTACAAGAGCGATGGAGGCCTGATACCCACACGTTTCATCTTCCAATAGGTGAGTGTACTGTTACTCTAGAGGATGTTTATATGTTACTTGGTCTGCCCATTGATGGCAAGGCTGTTAATGGATCTGTTCAACATGCTAATTCAATGTGTGAGAGAGTGTTGGGAAGAGATCTAGTTGTGCCTACTCAAGGTTCAAGAGGCCAGGGTATCAGTCTGGCCTCCCTTAGAGCTTACTATGATGAACTCGTCTTTATGGACAACTCTACCGAGGAGCATGTTTGGTTAATGACTAAGGTCTATATAATGCTGATGTTTGGTAAACTTTTATTCCCGGAGTCGACAGGTAACACTGTCAACTTTTTCTATTTAAGTAAATTTGATAGTATTAGCAAGATTAGGAAATATAGTTGGGGGTCCGCCGTTTTGGCGATGTTATACCAGTCTCTTTGTAAGAACGCGGTTGCCGAGAAGTGCACCTTCTATGGATGTGCGTTCCTCCTACAAGTATGGGGTTGGTGGAGAATGCCGACGCTATCTGTCATACCCCAAATTTGTCCTACCCTTTCAATTTTATCTGGCTTAGGCTCATGCATTTCATAGTCTCATGTACATACCTCCCATTAGGTCATTAACATAATTCACGCATCATTAACATCTAAAAAACACGGGATCAGGGATCATGGAGTGTATTGAGGCCTTGCATAGGTGGTGGCACAAGGTTATTTATTTCTTCAAAGAGGGTGTCTTGCACTTGACCAAAGGATGTTGATGACTCAGTCATTTAAAGATTGCTTAATCAGATGGACTTCTTCGCTTAGGGCTTATTCCCCTATGCACCTGGTGATCTTTTGGATTTCTTTATTAAGGTTCTTGAGTTTATGTGCACTTGGTCAGGAGACTTTGCTATGGTACCATAGTTTGGCTTAGTACACTGATTCATTTGGATGAATTGGTCATATTACAACCATTGGTCTATCTGAAGTGTTCTCCCACTACGAGTTATTGACTTGATTCATCTAAGTGTATTTTTCTGTTACCAATACAAACATTTGGAGAAAGTGAAGGCATATTTAAATGTGAGAGAAAAAGGGACTTCGTTGAAACATTCAAGGGATCACAATTTAACTTTGTTTCAATCACTGGTTGCACCATAAGTCCATTCAAATACAGAGGGACCATTTCAAAGGAGCAGTACACTAAGGTGGAAAGGACTTAGAAAATCGAAATCAAAGGAAAATGAAAGAGAAAATCCATCCATTACATCATTTCAAAATTACACAAAACAACCATAAACCATTACGAATTCAATACTTCCATCTCAACACACCATACTGTACTGTACCTCAAGGAAATATTATGAAGAAATCATTACAAAAAATCAGAACTTGGAAGTACATGGAAAACTACACAAAGAAAATGAATATTCGGCCTACAATCAACTCTTGGTCGACCGTTAATTTTTGGTCAAAACAGTTGACCAAAAGTCAAACTGACCCTTGACCCTTTGACCCCTAAATCTAATTCCACTATGTTTTCGTGTTATCCCCAAGTTTCGTCAAGACTTCATCTTTCATGAGCACTCTTGATGTTTCTCCCATGTCTTAAGGACCATTTTATGCTCCAGGCCGAATACCATGTAATCTCAATGATCTCATGTTCAAAACCTGCATACAAGAAAAGCCACATCGAAACATTCATCAAAACCAAAATCCTGCATAATCATACTAAATCACAGGTCCATACATTAACAGAACCAATGCCAAAGCCATACGAAAACTCAGAGATATATATCCAAAGCATTCATGCGCCAACTGTCCAAACGCAGCCCATACATTCAAAAATAAAATTCATCTCGTGCCCACACTACATCCTAAGGCAGCCTATATCCAAAACACATAATCATGTCATTAAATCTCATCATGCTACTGTCCATGAATGTTGCTACTGTCATACATATCAATGCACATCAAGATGTTACAAGTACAAAAGCAAGAACTCAAATACCTCTTCAAAAGAATCTGGAACTGCATCATTCATAACAGTCCCATCCAAATATCATAAACAATACATACATATACTGCAACCCAAGAAAATAAACCAATTCACCCAAACCACAGTACCGCACATCTACATACTTGAAAGCATACACACATCAAGCACACGCCATTTGATTCATTGCCCAGGTTTTCTAACTAACAGTTTACTTGTCTTACTCATAACCAACTTCCTAGCAACCCTCAGTTTCAATTCAAACTAAATTCTCTTACTAATTTCCCACTCTTTATAACAGTGTTGCAACCAACCCTTAACTTCCTAACTAACTCTCTAACTGTCATAACAGAATCCTCTAACTGACTCAACCATTCTCTAACAGAATTTGCAAATAACAGTTACTATCCTAACTATCCCAACAGAGTAATAACAGAATCAGAAGAAAAGAGAGGATTTAGTGAGAACAGAAGAAAAAAAAAAAGGAAGGAGTTCATAACAGAGTTACAACTAACCTCATAACCGAATCGATCTCTACCTTTCATTGGTGTAACAAACTTTTGAATTCAAGGGCTCAGATTCTTCATCTGTAACTAACATCTCCCCCTAATCTCTATATAATCCGAACCTCCACCTTCAAACTCCTCTCTCCACCATTTTCTTCATTCATCTCCTCCATAATCATTCTACACAATTCTCTTCATTCTTTTTCATCTTCATCTTCGTTCAACCTTCACCATCTCCTTCTCTCTCACAATTCTCTGCAACCTCTCTTTCTTCTCCTTCAATCTTTCTCCATAACTTTCACTCTCTGAACATCCATCATCAGGCGGCCACACCTTCTTCACCACCAACCTTCAACTTCATCTTTCATCCTCATACCACACGAACAACAACTCTCAACATCCCTCAGTCCTCATACCACACAGAAGAACACAGCAAGACGAAAACAGAGAAGAAGAAGAGAAAACTCGAAAATCAGAATAGAAGAAAAAGAATTCTCAGAATGAAAACAAAAAAGGAGAATTAGAAAAGAACTCACCGTAACCGTCTCTCGGGGCTCCAATAATCAACATCGAAATTTCATCTTCTGGTACATTCCTTCCGCTATATCCATCAGCACCGCATCACTGTTCTCACCAATCTTGCTTCAATCCGCAACGCCTTCATCGGTCTCAAAGTTCTGCAGAGAACTCCTTCACGCAATCGTCATCGCTTCAATCAATTTCTGTATCTTCATCACCTTCAACTGCAACAATGACCTAATCTACAACAAACCAATAACCACGCATCGCATCAGAAAATTCAAGAAGAAGAGACCGAGATAGCACTGAGTCGGGAGAAACTGAGTTTGACTCGAGGCGGAGAGGAAACGGAGAGTGGAAGAAGAATCGATTTGAGATTGAGTCGGAAATACGAAGGCGAGATAGAAAGATGAGAAGAGACGGCGTGAGGCTGACTATCGGAGGCCGGAGAACGATCGGAGAGGGAGATTCGGCCGTCACTTTCGTTCACGCGTGAAAGAAGAAGAGAGAAGGCGAGAGGTCACAATTCCTAACCCTAAATTCCTCTTTCATTTGTTTTTTAATTAACATTAGTATTAATCAGGTTTAATTAGGGATAATTGCATTTAGTTAGGATTAATAGATGTATTAGGTTTAATTAGTATTAATTGAAATGCAAAGTATTAATTCTGAAAATAAATTGGATCAAACAAGCTCGGGCCTTCACGAATTCACTCCACACCCCCCACCTAAGCCCATGCACTCTGCTTTTCTTTTTTTGTTTGCTACAAAATTCTGTTGGGCCTGACTCCTATAGGCCCTGCGCCCGGATTACTGTTGCACCACCATTCCCAGCTTACACCCCCTCTGGGCCCATATTTTCTTTATTAGAATTTAGGTTTTTCAACATAGTTTTTTTCTTATTTTTTCTTATTGATAAAAAACAATAAAATCAATAAAATTTGTTAGACTTTTAGGTCACTTTTTAGGAATTAATCTTGGTCCCTTTAATTGACATTTTTCATAATAAAAAACTCATAAAAATAAGTAGATTTTAGGTTAATTTTGACATTAATCTTTTTGAACTCATTTCTTTCATAAAAAACCATAAAAATAATAGTACTTTTAATTCACTTCTGTGCTATATTTTGACTTGTTCTTTTTCATGCTATTTTCAATATTCTACTTAGCGCTTTATTCTTCATGCTTCTTTTAAATCCTAACCTTAGGTAGAGACCATGATAACATTAGGTAGAAATTTCCTTCATACTTAGGCTAGTTTCTTTTTTCTCAAACACCTAAAACATCTAATAAATACTTGAATAAAATCCCCTTTAAAAAATACAAAGAAAATACTTAAAACACTAATAATCAAAGTGAAAATTCTTAAAAAGGGAATGGAACCTTGAAACATCCCTTGCTTAAGGGAATGTTCGAGTGCTTGGATCTCCCTTGCTTAAGGGTCCCATTCAGGCGTAAGTTCCCAACTTCTAAAAAACACAAACCAAAGAGTAACTCGAGTTTCCCTTGCTTAAGGGATCTCCTCGAAACGCTCAAACTCTCTCTCTCTTCTCTCCTTTCTTAAGGGCATTGTTATCTCCGCTCCATTGCATCCTAGGCTGTCCCCTTATGCAAGAGCGCGAGCGTTAACTCCGCCCAACTAAAAAACACAAAAACAAACAGAAAATCGTGAGCCGAACTACGGCGCTCTGATTCCTGAAAAGGATACGTAGGCATCAAGTCGCGGGGCTTGAACGAGCACACTTGTAAATATTCCTTCTTTTCCCCGTATTTCTTTTGCATTCATTCGCACGTAGACATAGACATAGTACACACCCTTTAGATAGAAACAAACATAGGTGGATACCATCGAGTACGATGGGCGCGAGGGGTGCTAATACCTTCCCCTTGCGTAACCGACTCCCGTACCTTGATTCTCTGGTCGCAAGACCCTGTTCCTTCCTTTGTTAGGTTTTCTGATATTCCTTTCTTCTATGGGATAAATATATTGGTGGCGACTCTGTTCATTTTTCGCGAGCATGCGACAGCTGGCGACTCTGCTGGGGATGTTGCTAGACCTATTGCGGGTCCATTCTTAGCGAGTCGATCCTAGCCTGCGTTTGTTTGTTTATTTACTGGGTGTTTACTTGTTTTATGTCTATACCTTGTATATATATTTGCATGCTTATTCTTTGCTTGCATATCATGTTTATTTCTGTTTGCACATCATGCATATGGATTATATTTTGTGTTCCCTGGGGTCTTCTGTTCTATTTTGCAGGTGGGGGGTTTTTGTGTGGTAAAAGGCCCACTACCCAGGCCAGTGACACATAGGATTAGCGTGGATGCTCATGTTGACTCCCGTGGCTCTTGCTACGATCGAGTTTGACATGGGGTACCACAACTGGGCGAGGTTCTTTCATGGAACGCTGTGTCTGGCACGCTTGTTGCCTCAAACACTTTGTACCCCATGGGAACTGTAGACCCTGGTGACCATTAGGGACCACTTGTCCGTGTCTAGATTTCATACCTGTGAGATTGGGGTGGGACAGGAAACCTTGGCTCCTACATACCATTGCTTCTTCATATTTGAGGTCGGACCTTTATTTGGTCTGTTCTCGTGGTGTTTGACATTCTGGTATTCAAGAAGGCGTCGAACCTTTGATCCTGTGACATTCGGCCTGTACAGAGGTTTCATATCAGTTATTCAGAGGATTGTGCGGTGGTTACTAAGATTATATGGACCTCGATCCCGTGTGTTATACCCCAAAATTTGCCCGCATCTTTTTTCAAGAAAACTCCAATCTGAAAATTAAGAGTCTCATATAATCATGGATTTTCATTTCAACAAATATCCTGACATATGAAATACTTAGTTTTTAGAATTTTTCTTATACAGTAATTTGGCTTGCAGTGGAACTTATTCTTGCGCAAACGCCACATACTATTTATTACTTCACACATGCTATTTATTTATTTACAGATAAATAGTACTGACACAATTGGTACAGAGTTAAATTTTTTGCAGGCACAGAAAAAAGAAAATTAACTTTGACTGTTGATTTTTTCACTCTAACTGCTACATCAATACCTGGACAGTCAGTTGACAGCCAAACAGCTGGCAGTACAATTCTCAGTGTTTTGTACCATCAATCAAATCAATCTTTCACAATTCAAAATTCCAAGATTTTTGTTCTAGAAGTCTTCTGAATATCACGCGATTAGCAGAGACTCAACACTGCACAAAAATCAGGTACGCTTAACTGTCTCCTACATAAACAGTCCCTGACTAGGGTTTTCTTGTTTTTACAGGAGAAACAAGTTTTTGAGAGCTCAAATGGATTTCATACACATCCATATATCTCAAAGTACCATCATACAAATTTTCAAACTTCAATTCACTCAGACGTACCGTCAGCAGCTCAAACAGTCAACAGACGACCCGTTTGACCAAAAAAGTCAACAGACAGTCAAAAATGAAATTTTTTGTCAAAGTCCATATTTTGTCAAAGGATTCATCATTTGATCATTGGATGATCATAATTCATCAAGGAAAGATCAAAAATCAACAAAACCCTAAGATTCAAAATTAGGGTTTTTGCCTGAAAAGTCAACTCAACTTTGACTGATCATAACTCTCTCATCCTTCATCCAAAAAATTCAAACCAAAGCTCATTTTGAAGGAAATTCAATTATCTTTCAAATGCCATTGATCCCATGGTCATTGGATTCACCATTTGAAAAATATGATCAAAGACATTATAGGTCATTTTCAAAGTCAACAAAAAGACACTTTTTTCAAAAGGACACACAAGGAGCATCAAAAATCATTTTGACATGAGACCAAAGGAATTGGTTAGAGGACTCTTTGAGGTTTCCAAAAAGTGCAAGATCTCCTTCATATGACAAAAATTGAAGGATTTACACCTTGTTGAAGTTGGCTAAATTTTGGAAAATGCATAAAACCAACATTGCTAAAAAATGTATTTTTTCCAAATGGGGCCAAGTTTTCATGGTTCAAACATCATTTCCATGTTATTATGGGCCTCCCACGACCAAGACCAAGCCCATAACATTTTTCTCCATTTTTTGATTTAATTTTATCATTTAAGATTAAATTAAAAAGGAAAAAAAGGAAGGATAAAGCATAGCTTATTTTCTAAGCTAAAGCCTCCACATGTGACTTAATTATGCAGCAAGGAAAGCCTAAAGCAAGAGGTGTGGAGATCAAGCAATGGTGGCTTAAATTTTAAGCTTGAAAAGTCAAGATTCCAACAAAGACAATTAAGGCTTTTTAGCTTAGTTTTTAAGCACTCCATGGCTTATAAATAGGCTAGCATACTTCACAACAAAGGAGAAGCCACACACCACGAAATTATAGCAAAGCATAGCATAGAAACCTCATAATTCTCACAAAAATTTCCAAACTTTGTAATTTTCAATTTCATATTTCCAATCAATATCAATACAAACAAACACTTTCAATCATCTTCTGAGATCATATAGAGTAAGAATAAACTCTTTGTGTGGTCCCATGAGAGTCGTAACATGTGCATAGTGTTTTCCATGAACATACATGTACAAGCTTTCGTTTTCCATATTAGTGCTTGTGTTAATATAATATAATCACTCTAATTCGTCTCTGACATCATTTAGAGGAGATTGGACGTGTTACATGGAAGCCATAAACCCTAGAACACATGCCACCATTCTTGAGCTTCAAAGCTTTGAAGCTTTCGTTTTCATGGCCCCAGGCATTTTCCGTCCAAACTAATGATTCCATTGAACTCAGAGACCCTCAATTAGAGGATCTGGGTCGCCTTTGTTGTTTAAAACTAACATTTTTTGCAGGTTGGAAGGAGCATCAAACAGCGGCGGTTTCTTATCAAATAGTGGCGGTTTAAAACCGCCGTTATCTGTGTCAGTAGAGAGGAAAACGATGATGAACAGTCCCTGGACTTGTTGACTTCCACGCGTGCGTCCCCCATTGGCCAGTCAATCAGTCAGCGCTTCCCCCCCTTTTTCTGTTGGCCCACGCATGCGTAATGGGACCCATCTGACTTATTAAAAGTCTTTGTAATCCCACGTGACCAGTCAATGCAAGACCATCATGTGACTTTAAATCTGAGCCACAAGATCTCCTCATAATTTAATCCAACGCACCAGACAAAGCAGTCCTTACCATGGACTCTCAATCCAACCACACTTAATCATTAACTTTTGATTTTCTATTTTTATTTTAATTTCTTTGTTAAATTAATTAAAATAGTTTTAAAAATCCAAAAAAATACACAAAAAATATTTTTAGACTTCTAGAATAATATATTATTTTCTAAAATAAAAATATTTTATTTTTCTTCAAAATTTCAATATTTTGCATAATTAATTAGTATATATTTATATACTTGCCTTTTAATTATTCTAACCAATCAAAAAATCATAAAAAAAATTGTTCTTTATATAAAATATTGTTTATATATTATAAACTAATTTTGTACATATTTTGAATAATTTTATCTTTAAGTTTTAATTATTTGTATAATTATTTGCATAATTATGTTTTAATTAACTTAAATCAATTTCAAATCAATTCCAAAAATTCCAAAAAAAAATTAGTTTTGTTTTAAAATTAATTGACAAATATTTTGTACATATTTTAAACCTAATTTCTAGGTTTAAATCTATTTTCATCTTTTTTCTTCATTTTAATTTAATTAATCATGCATTAATTATAATTAAAATCAATCATAAAAAAATCCAAAAAACATGCCTTTTATTTTTCTTGCAATTTAAATTCCTAGATAAATGTATAGGATGTCAAATTCATGTAAATAGGCTAGTTTACATTTCCTGCACAATCGATGTAATAGCGTAGATTTACTTTCCGCACTTTACATTTCCGCATTTTAATTTCCAGCAAATATAAACTGCGTGTATGTCAAAGATAAAATTGAACCGTTAGATCACTAACTTCAAAGATAAAATATCTGAATACAATCACAATCACACTTGCACCTCTTAAGGTAATCCCTTCTCATTCTTTTCAAAATCAAAGTCAAAATTCTACTATTTTGAGTACAAAATCGAACCTTGCGTTTATATCCGGTGAAAGGATAGATTTTTAAAGGAAATAGGATAAAGACCTTATAACTCAGGGTAGACCTCCTAGTTTGCTTGCTCAAATCAAAACAAACAAAATTCTCATACACTGTTGTTTTTTCAAAACTTTCAAAAAAGACAATACTTTGTATACATCCAAACACGGATTATTACAAAGTTAACGTTCTTTTCAAAACATCTTTCGAAAGATAAACAAGCATTTTGTATACATCCACATACGGATCATTACAAAATTCAATTTACAAAAGTATTTGAAACCACATATGAGCATTCTAAAGCAATTGAAAAGTGATCGAAAAACAAGTGAGCTAAGCAAACTTAAGAGCCCATGGATAACCATGGATACAAAGGGTGCTAACACCTTCCCTTTGTATAACCTACCCCCTTACCCATAATTTCTTAAAGGTCTTTTTTCTGTTTCTTTTATAAACCTTTCCTTAATTGGATAAAATAAAAGGTCGGTGGCGACTCTGTGAAATTTCAAAAATGCGAAAGCATTAAGCGATAAAAAAGAGTCAGTTCACGTATCTCTACAGAACAGAGGTATGGCCCGGGATAAAAAACGGAGGTCCACAGAACTGGCGACTCTGCTGGGGATATACTTTCAAAAAACAAAATGTTTTCAAAAGGGGTTACCTTAAGAGAATAGGTCGATGTTTTCAATTGTTTGACTTGATTGCTCTATTTTTCAAAGGTTTGTTTGGGTATTTTGCTTGTGTGGAAGATTCTAACCCGAATCTCGAGATACCTTAAGTATATGACAATAGACCAAGGAAACTGTACGGCATGTACCGATACGGTTGATCTGGTAGTCATCGTTAGTGCGATACTTTGGTTTATACTGATGTCCCTTGAAAACGATCAAGGAGTATATTAGGCTTCCGAAATGTCATTAAACACTAATTTGTCTTAGAACCTTTTTAGTTGAACTTGACTTGTGGCCTATTAAGTGGCTAGCTTTGAAATTGATCGAAGTTAGTTATCCTCGAGGAATATTTTGATCGGCCGCTCGAGCGCCGTATTGAGATGTTACTTCCAAGGATCATAGAACCCGAATACTATTCTAGGACAGGTTTTAACCAACTCAACTTCAGTGGGGAGGGTATCACCTATCAGCTCCATGCAAGCCTTTAAACCTAAGGCTATTGTTTGATTTGTTTTTGTGTGCCACATGTTTGCATCACAAGCATATCATTTTTTGCACCAAACACTTCAAGGATCAAAGAGTTTACCTTTGTTTTTGCAGGTAATGGCTCCCGCCACCAAAGATTACATCCGAATCAACATCTCAACGGTACCATCTGAACTAAAAGACTTAGTGTCAGAATTCCCCAGGAATGTTCAATTCACCGAAAGGCATGGTCACCTGCTCCATTTGGTTACCTCAAAATTTGAAGAAGATATGATACGGGTCCTGTTCCAGTTCTTTGACCCTGAACATCATTGCTTTACCTTTCCTGATTACCAGTTGGTACCCACTTTGGAAGAATTCTCTGAACTAATTGGATTGCCTGTTCGAAATCAATTACCTTTCACTGGTTTAGAAAGGATTCCAAAACCTGAAGTCATTGCCGCTGCTTTACATCTGCGGAAATCAGAAATCGAGTCCAATTGGGAAACAAAGAGTGGAGTTAAGGGTTTGCTTGCCAAGTTCTTGTTGGAAAAGGCTCGACTACTGCTAGAAAACAAATGTTATCCAGCTTTTGAGGAAGTTATGGCACTTTTGATCTATGGGTTGGTTTTATTCCCAAATCCCGACCAGTTCATAAATGTACACATCATCAACCTTTTCCTAATCCGTAACCCGGTACCAACATTGCTGGGAGACATTCTACATTCTCTACACACTCGTACCATGAAGAAACGAGGAACTCTCATGTGCTGTATACCACTACTGGCTAGGTGGTTTACATTTCATCTTCCCCGATCAGTGTTGAGAAATGAACAAAGAATGCAATGGTCTCGCAGGATTATGTCTTTGTCTCATTCAGATATCCGGTGGAACAACTTCTTTCAAAGAGACATTACTATCATTGATCATTGTGGAGAGTACCCTAATGTGCCACTCCTTGGCATCAAAGGAGGCATCACTTACAATCCCTCTTTAGCTCTACGCCAATTCGGATATGCAAGGAGCAACGGTCCTCATGACATGATTATCCGTGGCATTGTGTTTGATTACGAGAATGATTCTCATAGACACCGACGAAGGTTCATACATGCATGGGGCAATGTCTATAGAATAGAAAGCAAAACTCTGGGGCAATGGAATTCTATTCCTATGGAACCCTACCTCAGATGGGTCCGCACTCATGCTCAGAAACTCCTTATGCCATATCCTGATGTTCTACCTGTGACTATTGAACCAGAGGTCGAAGGATATGAACCTCAAGTTATTCTACACCCAGACATGCCAACTGACCTAGAAGAGTTGCAAAAATCTTGGGTTCAACTCAAAGAGGAAAGAGACACCTTCAAATCATACTGTCAGGACTATGAGAGAAGGATATTGGAGCTCACCGGACAGCTTCAAGAAGAACAGCAGATCAACACATTCCTGGGGGCAAAGAGAAAGCGTCCACGGGAGACCTGAAGGATCATTTATTTTATTTCTGTCTTGTAAGCCCAAATGAGGCAAAGAAAAAAGAAGCAAAAAAAAAGAGAAATAAATTGATTAACTAACGTTTGTTTCTTCTTTAACAAATCTAAACTCTAAGATCCTTGAAACATTGCACACACATTTCACTTCATGCATTTCATATACATTTCATACATATACATTCCATACATTTGCATACACATGGCATCCAGTCACACACATTGCATAACAGGTTCACATGACGGATTTCTCATCTTCTCGCTGTTTATTTCAGTCAGAAGAGATGGAATCTGAAATGAGCATCAAGAATCTCGAAGCACAGAATGCCCAAGTTCAAGTGGCAATTCTGGAACTGGCAAAGGGGCAACAAGAACTGAAAGCCCTGATAATCAAGAAGAAAAAGAAGCCCAAAGGATCTGTAGGTGTGAGTCACCTGAAAAGGAAGATCAAAATCCCAGTCAAAAGGTTCAAAAAGCCACCGATCCCTGAAACAGTCGGTGATGATGAACAAGAAGACAATCAAAGCAACCAGGGTTCTGCTAAACCCTCCCTCTCTTCAAATGAAGAAAACGATCATTCTGGGGACGAACCGGATGATGAAAAATACCAACAGCTGGAAGACCGTATGAAAGCTATGGAGATACAAAAAATACCTGGCTTAGATTTCAATGATCTAGGGCTCATCTCGGATGTTGTTATCCCTCCAAAATTCAAAGTTCCTGTCTTTGCAAAATATGATGGAGTTTCTTGCCCGAAACTACATCTGAGATCCTATGTGAGGAAGATACAACCTCATACAACGGATAACAAATTGTGGATTCACTTCTTCCAAGAAAGTCTGTCGGGTACACAACTCGAGTGGTACTATCAGCTGGAAAATACCAAGGTTCATACTTGGGAAGAATTAGCTGCTGCTTTTTACAAACAGTACCAATACAATGCTGATCTTGCGCCAACCCGTACTCAACTAAGGGGCATGTCTATGGGACCAAAAGAAAGTTTCAAAGGATATGCACAAAAGTGGAGAGATATGGCTGGAAGGGTTCAACCACCCTTATCTGATCGCGAACTAGTTGACATGTTCATGGGCACTTTAACTGGCCCTTTCTATAGCCATTTGTTGGGAAGCTCATCATCAGGTTTCACTGACCTGATACTGACCGGAGAACGTGTCGAAAGTGGCATTCAAAATGGAAAAATTCAAATAGGTTCCACCTCTAGTACTACAAAAAGGCCCATCAGCGGGAGAAATGAGGTCAATACAACACAAATTCAGAAAAGTCGCAAAAGTGAGCAACATCAATCTGTAGGGGCAGTTCTGATCTCCGCATCTGCACCACAAAAAAATCAACAACCAAAATATACGCATCGACCAGATGCACCAAGAAGAAGTTTCACCAAAATCAACATGCCAATTTCTCAGGCATTGCAGCACTTGCTAAAAGCAGATCTGATCACCTTAAGAGGTCCTCCAAAGAATGTCAACACTTCCTCTCCGAATTATCGCCCTGATGCGACATGTGTAACACCCTTCTAAACCCCGCGGAAATTAACATTAAAATCAGAGTAAAACATGAAGAAGAGTATTACAACGCCAACAAAATAAACAATATTCATGTCATGCCATAAAGGAACGATAAACCAAAAATTATTCAGGTAGCATGTTAACACAGCGGAATATTCTTAACAACTGAATAATCAAACATCTGGAGTCGAAGACTCATAATTCAACCATAAACCATAAACAAAACAGAAGTTTATCAGCCAATTCTAAAATAACGTTCCCGGTGTTACACGACCAGAGCATGACACTGACCCAACTGACTCTGACGAACTACTTGACGAGCTAATCCTCACCAAGTACACAAGCTACTCCTCAATCTGAAAAATAACAACAGTAAGGGTGAGTTTCATTCGCATTAACAAATGTTATAGGTATATAAACAATACAACTTCATCCATACATTATTCACCCAAATCAATTATATTCAGATAATATAGCAACATTCATACCAAAATACACACAAATCATAACATTGGACAACTTCCATTCATGTTACAATTATACACAACAACCTAATGCAATGCAACTAAATGCATGTGGTACCAAACATGGGATAACCCATCTCACCGATCCACCACCATAAAGATTCGGCTACTTCTCTCACCAATTCCACACAATGGGAATTAGCTACCGCTGTCCCACCACCATAAGGGATACAGCCCACAACATGATTATGAAATGCATGCATCACATACCGCATGCTAATCATCAACACCAAACAACTGAACAATCATAATCATCAACCAATGCAATAACAATATAAACCACCACAACCAATTAAATCAAGTGTTTAAATTAAATTCGAGTCACAACTCAAACACTGTTTTATTGCATATCTCACTGAATTAGTCTCACTATGTTCAAAACGGCACATCAAACAGACTAACAGTTAAAAAATTATACATCGTTAAACATTAACAAAAATCCCAAAACAGCACAGCACGCGGCGCCAACATCCACACGCGGCGCGAAACGAGGAAAAAGTTACGCCTTCGCGGCGCCAACACCTACACGCGGCGCGACGCGAGGAAAAGTTACGCCTTCGCGGCGCCAACACAGGTACGCGGCGCGACCTGTGCGTATCAAAACATCTTACCATTCAGTCCACCTGTTCGCGGCGCCACCCTGTGCACGCGGCGCGAACCGGTGATTTCAGAAATCCCAACCTGCAGAAAACAGCATTCTATGCCTCCCAAATACTCTCAAATCATACCAGTACGAATTTCAGCAGAATAAACCACACATACGACATAAAATGCACGTTTACACATACTTCTAATCAGGTTTAACATCATTGTTCATCACCAATCATCATTCACAACCTAATTGAATCAAAGTTCTATAAACCCCAAAACCCCAAACCGACATATAATCCGATTCGAAATCCTAACATACAAATTCCATCGAATCATTCATACATCCCATAATAGAGGTTAATGAGAAGAATCCCCCCTTACCTCGATGTCGAATTCTTGAATTCTCTTCCTCTTCGCACTTGCTCTTCTCCCAATTTCACGTTCAATCTCCTCTGCTCCCTTTTGGTTATTTTTCACAAAAATACTCCTCTTTTCTATTTTTATGAAAATATAACTTTATTTTAGAAAAAGGGCTTTGCAACTGATACACCCCCAACTGCTACTTACAACACTGGCCCATTAGCCTTATTTCATCCTTATTCCCAAATAATTCCACTTAATTCTAATATTTAATAAAAAAATTAATTAAATTAAATAAAGAATTTTATGGGGTGTTACAACTCTCCCCCACTAGAAAAGTTTTCGTCCTCGAAAACATACCTTAGGCAAAGAGTTCTGGGTAGGAGTCCTTCATCTGGCTCTCCAATTCCCATGTAACATTTCCACCGGCTGGTCCTCCCCAAGCTACTCTGACCAACGCTATCTCCTTGCCACGCAATTGTTTCACCTTCCGATCTTCAATCCTCGTAGGCAAAGCTTCAACTGTCAGATTATCCTTTACCTGTACATCATCCACTTGGATAACATGTGACGGATCAGCAATGTATTTCCTCAACTGCGACACATGGAATACATCATGCAGATTCGCAAGTGTCGGTGGTAACGCAATGCGATACGCCACCTCTCCCACTCTTTCTGAAATCTGAAACGGACCAATGAAACGCGGAGTTAATTTCCTTGACTTTAGAGCTCGTCCGATACCAGTCATAGGTGTAACTCTCATAAACACGTGATCTCCTTCTTGAAACTCAAGAGTTCTCCGTCTCTTGTCATGATAACTCTTCTGACGACTCTGAGAAGCCTTCATCTTCTCCTGAATCATCTTAATCTTTTCTGTCGTTTCTTGAACAATCTCTGGTCCAATCACCGCACTTTCGCCAGATTCATACCAACATAAAGGCGTTCTACATCTCCGACCATACAAAGCTTCAAATGGAGCCATACCAATGCTCGAGTGAAAACTATTATTGTAGGTAAATTCGATCAAGGGTAGATAACTATCCCAAGTACCACCTCTTTCCAACACACAAGCACGCAATAAATCCTCTAGCGATTGGATAGTTCTTTCTGTCTGTCCGTCCGTCTGAGGATGATAAGCAGAACTCAATCTCAGCTTAGTACCCAAAGCCTTCTGCAAACCTTCCCAGAATTTGGATGTAAACCTTGGATCTCTATCTGACACGATACTCGAAGGAATACCATGTAAACTCACTATCTTCTCAATGTACAATTGAGCCAGCTTCTCCATCGAGTAATCCATTCTCATTGGTATAAAGTGAGCAGACTTAGTCAACCTATCCACTATGACCCAAATGGCTTCATAGTTCTTCACCGTTCTCGGCAATCCAGAAACAAAATCCATAGATATACTATCCCACTTCCATTCCGGAATAAATAACGGTTGCATAGCTCCATATGGTTTCTGATGCTCAACCTTCGACTTCTGACAAGTTAAACAAGCATAGACGAATTCAGCTATTTCTTTCTTCATTCCAGGCCACCAAAACAGCTTCTTCAAATCATGATACATCTTGGTCGCACCAGGATGTATACTCAATCCACTACGATGTCCTTCTTCGAGAATACTCTTCCTCAATTCAGAAACATTAGGAACACAAACACGATTACCAAACCTTATAATACCATTCTCGTCGATTCTGAATTCACCTCCCTTGCCTTGGTTAATTAGAGTCAATTTATCCACTAACTCTACATCAACTTTCTGACCCTCTCGAATCTCTTCCAGAATGCCACTAGTCAACTTCAGCATGCCCAACTTAACACTGACAGGAGTGTCTTCGCATACTAAACTCAAATCTCGGAATTGTTCAATTAAATCCAATTCTCTCGCCATAAGCATAGACATATGCAAGGACTTCCTACTCAAAGCATCGGCAACCACGTTTGCTTTACCCGGATGGTAATTCAGCCCAAAATCGTAATCCTTGAGGAACTCTAACCATCTCCTTTGCCTCATATTCAGCTCTTTTTGATCAAATAGATACTTCAGGCTCTTGTGGTCACTAAACACTTCAAATCTTGAACCATATAGGTAATGCCTCCACAACTTCAACACAAATACCACTGCTGCCAACTCTAAGTCATGAGTCGGATAGTTTCTCTCATGTACTTTGAGTTGCCTCGACGCATACGCGACTACCTGTTGATTCTGCATCAGTACACCTCCTAATCCTGACAACGAAGCATCACAATAAACAACAAAAGATTCCGCCGGATTCGGCAAAATCAAGATTGGTGCACTAGTCAATCTCCTTTTCAACTCTTGAAATCCTTCTTCACATTTCGAATCCCAGATGAATGCTTGACCCTTCCTAGTCAACTTAGTTAACGGTAACGCTAACTTCGAGAAACCTCCAATGAACTTTCTATAATAACCCGCAAGACCAAGGAAACTACGGATTTCGGAAACTGACTTCGGAGCTTCCCATTGAGACACTGCTTCTACTTTCGTTGGGTCAACGGCAATACCATCTTTAGAAATTACATGCCCAAGAAAGCTTACTTCACTTAGCCAGAACTCACACTTTGACAGTTTCGCATAAAGTTTCTTTTCCTTCAGTAGTTCTAATACCACTCTCAGATGCTCTGCATGTTCTTCTTCACTCTTAGAATATATTAGAATGTCATCGATAAATACCACCACAAACTGATCCAAATAAGGATGGAAGATCCTATTCATATATTCCATGAAAACCCCCGGCGCATTAGTTACTCCAAATGGCATCACTGTATACTCGTAATGACCATACCTCGTTCTAAATGCTGTTTTCTGAATATCGTCCGTCTTCACCCGAATCTGATGATATCCCGACCTCAAGTAAATTTTGCTAAACACACTCGCACCGACCAGTTGATCCATTAAATCATCAATCCTCGGTAATGGATACCGATTCTTGATAGTAACTTTATTCAGCTGTCTATAATCCACACACAGTCTCATAGAGCCTTCTTTCTTCTTTACCAACAACACCGGCGCACCCCACGGCGACACACTAGGGCGAATGAATTCTTTTTCCAGTAACTCTTCCAGTTGACTCTTCAATTCTGCTAATTCAGATGCCGACATACGATACGGCGCCATCGACACCGGACTAGTCCCAGGGACTAACTCAATAGCAAATTCTACCTCCCTCTCTGGCGGTAACTCTCTTACATCTTCTGGAAAAACTTCTGGAAATTCACATACTACTGGTAAATCACTACTCACCGCTTTCTCCTTCACTTCCATGGATGCAATCAACATAAACACGGCGGCCCCGTCCTTCATGGCTTCATCCACTTGTCTAGCAGTCATTGCTAAATCCTCGACTCTGACATCTTCAGGAAAAATAACTGTCTTCGTGAAACAGTTGATATGAACCCGATTAAATTGCAACCAATTCATACCCAGGATGACATCAAGTTGTTCCAACGGAAGGCATACTAAATCCATTCCGAACTCTCTACCAAAAATATCAATTGGACAGTTCAAACAGGCAAACGAAGTAGTCACTGAACCCGACGCAGGAGTGTCAATGATCATACTTCCACGAATATCAGATATTTCCAAGTTCAAACGTTTAGCACAATCCAATGAAATAAACGAGTGAGTTGCTCCAGTATCTATTATTGCAATTAAAGGAGTGCCATGGATAAAACACGTACCTTTAATCAATCGATCCTCCGGAGTAGTCTCTGAACCTAATAAAGCGAAAACCTTACCCCCAGTTTGATTCTTCTTTGGCTTAGGACACTGTGGACTGATATGGCCCTCTTCACCACAGTTATAACAAGTCACAGTCCTTCCCTTGCAGTCAGCAGCCATGTGGCCTGCTTTACCACACCGGTAGCACTTCTTCTCTTCACTTTTGCACTCGTGAACACGATGTCCAGGTTCCCCACACTTAAAGCACTTAACAGGAGCACTAGAGTCTCCCCCACTAGGCTTCTTCCAACTTCCAGCTTTATAATTACCTCTACCATATGGTTTACCACGGTCCATAGGCTTCTTCCCTTTCTTGTCAACTAACTCACGGGAGTGAGATGACTTCAGCTTCAAGTTGTCCTCTTCGTAGATTCTACTACAATCTACCAAATCAGCAAACCGACGAATCCTTTGGTACCTGATTCCCTGCTTAATTTCATCACGGAGACCATTCTCGAACTTAACACACTTCGAAAATTCGCTCGCTTCATCATTGTTATAGTGAACATAATACTTTGCTAGCTCCACAAACTTGGACGCATACTCTGGCACAGTCATGTTACCTTGTGTCAGCTCCAAAAATTCAATCTCTTTCCTGCCTCTAACATCCTCAGGAAAGTACCTCCGCAAGAATTCTCTCTTGAACACAGCCCAAGTGATCGCTACACCTGCAGATTCAAGTTCATCTCTACTAGCCATCCACCAATCATCAGCTTCTTCAGACAGCATGTGAGTCCCGTACCTCACCTTCAGATTTTCAGCACAATCGATCACTCTGAAGATCCTTTCGATTTCCTTCAGCCACTTCTGAGCACCTTCGGGATCGTGCGTGCCTTTGAACAAAGGAGGATTGTTCCTCTGAAAGCTATTCAGCTGCCTGTCAGCTCCAATACCAGCTCCATTGGCATTCCCTCCCAACACACCAGCAATCATGCCCAGAGCCTCAGCGATCGCGTCGTCATTTCTTCCCCCTCTTCCGGCCATTGTTCTGCTAAATATCAGACAATATTTATTAGAACAAGAAGTATCGACAGTGTCAATTTTACACTAATCGTATACGAAGGATTAACTGACACTAAGACTCTGACTCAAACGACCGACTATGCTCTGATACCACTATTGTAACACCCTTCTAAACCCCGCGGAAATTAACATTAAAATCAGAGTAAAACATGAAGAAGAGTATTACAACGCCAACAAAATAAACAATATTCATGTCATGCCATAAAGGAACGATAAACCAAAAATTATTCAGGTAGCATGTTAACACAGCGGAATATTCTTAACAACTGAATAATCAAACATCTGGAGTCGAAGACTCATAATTCAACCATAAACCATAAACAAAACAGAAGTTTATCAGCCAATTCTAAAATAACGTTCCCGGTGTTACACGACCAGAGCATGACACTGACCCAACTGACTCTAACGAACTACTTGACGAGCTAATCCTCACCAAGTACACAAGCTACTCCTCAATCTGAAAAATAACAACAGTAAGGGTGAGTTTCATTCGCATTAACAAATGTTATAGGTATATAAACAATACAACTTCATCCATACATTATTCACCCAAATCAATTATATTCAGATAATATAGCAACATTCATACCAAAATACACACAAATCATAACATTGGACAACTTCCATTCATGTTACATTTATACACAACAACCTAATGCAATGCAACTAAATGCATGTGGTACCAAACATGGGATAACCCATCTCACCGATCCACCACCATAAAGATTCGGCTACTTCTCTCACCAATTCCACACAATGGGAATTAGCTACCGCTGTCCCACCACCATAAGGGATACAGCCCACAACATGATTATGAAATGCATGCATCACATACCGCATGCTAATCATCAACACCAAACAACTGAACAATCATAATCATCAACCAATGCAATAACAATATAAACCACCACAACCAATTAAATCAAGTGTTTAAATTAAATTCGAGTCACAACTCAAATACTGTTTTATTGCATATCTCACTGAATTAGTCTCACTATGTTCAAAACGGCACATCAAACAGACTAACAGTTAAAAAATTATACATCGTTAAACATTAACAAAAATCCCAAAACAGCACAGCACGCGGCGCCAACATCCACACGCGGCGCGAAACGAGGAAAAAGTTACGCCTTCGCGGCGCCAACACCTACACGCGGCGCGACGCGAGGAAAAGTTACGCCTTCGCGGCGCCAACACAGGTACGCGGCGCGACCTGTGCGTATCAAAACATCTTACCATTCAGTCCACCTGTTCGCGGCGCCACCCTGTGCACGCGGCGCGAACCGGTGATTTCAGAAATCCCAACCTGCAGAAAACAGCATTCTATGCCTCCCAAATACTCTCAAATCATACCAGTACGAATTTCAGCAGAATAAACCACACATACGACATAAAATGCACGTTTACACATACTTCTAATCAGGTTTAACATCATTGTTCATCACCAATCATCATTCACAACCTAATTGAATCAAAGTTCTATAAACCCCAAAACCCCAAACCGACATATAATCCGATTCGAAATCCTAACATACAAATTCCATCGAATCATTCATACATCCCATAATAGAGGTTAATGAGAAGAATCCCCCCTTACCTCGATGTCGAATTCTTGAATTCTCTTCCTCTTCGCACTTGCTCTTCTCCCAATTTCACGTTCAATCTCCTCTGCTCCCTTTTGGTTCTTTTTCACAAAAATACTCCTCTTTTCTATTTTTATGAAAATATAACTTTATTTTAGAAAAAGGGCTTTGCAACTGATACACCCCCAACTGCTACTTACAACACTGGCCCATTAGCCTTATTTCATCCTTATTCCCAAATAATTCCACTTAATTCTAATATTTAATAAAAAAATTAATTAAATTAAATAAAGAATTTTATGGGGTGTTACAACATGTGCCTATCACTCAAACTGTCCAGGACATGACGCAGATCACTGTTGGGCCCTGAAAAATAAAATACAAGATATGATAGATGCTGGTGAAATTGAGTTCGATCCTCCAGAAACTCCAAATGTCATCACAGCACCTATGCCAAAGCATGACAAAACTGTCAACGCTATCCTGGACACTGTTTACATCTATGATGTGAACGAATTATCAACTCCACTCTGCGAAGTCAAAGGAAAGCTAATCCGAGCTGGTTACTCTCCAGGGTGTGACCCCGACTGCTTTTACTGCTCCTGCCTGCCCAATGGTTGTGAAAATCTGAGGATGGGAATTCAAAAATGGATGGATCGCTGTATCATTATGTTTGAAAGGCTCCCTTCTATGGACGTGCTGTGCGAAGTCTTTACAAACGGGATGAGAATAGAGGATGCCTCAGTGATATCCAGCTTACCATTCAAAATCTCTGCCAAGGCTCCATTCAAAATTTCTGCTACACTCAAAGTGGCATCAGTAGTCATTGCTAGTCCAACTCCATTTCCATACTCCTCAGACAAAGCTGTCCCATGGGGATACGACACTAATGTTTACGTTCATGGAGTTAAGCAGAGTACCTCGACTGAAGAGACCGCAAAGTTAACTACTCCAACTGTGGGTAATATTGTGGGTACCAGCAAGATCACGAGAAGTGGAAGAATCTTTTCACCAGAAATTTCTCCAAATGTTGCTGCTGGTCCAGTCCGAGTCCCAGTTCCTAATCAAAATAACAACGCTCGAGGCAAAGAGCCACAAGTTGAACAAGTTCAAACCCCGGTGGAGATCACTGCTGAGGATCCATCAAAGCAAGAAATGGAGGAAATATTGAAAATCATCTGCAAGAGTGATTACAATATTGTTGAGCAACTGGGGCACACCGCTTCAAAAATCTCAATGCTATCTCTGCTAAAATATTCAGAAGCTCATGCCAAAGCTCTGATGAAGTTCCTCAAAGCTGCGCATGTGCCTCAAGAGATCTCAGTCGACCAATTTGAGAATTGTGTTGCCAATCTAACCGTGAGCAATGGTCTCGGTTTCTCCGATGTGGATCTAACCCCTGTTGGAAAAAATCACAACAAAGCCTTACATATCTCCATTGAATGTAATGGCACCACTCTATCTCATGTGCTAGTAGATAACGGTTCTTCTTTGAACGTGTTACCGAAAACAGTACTAGAAAAGCTTGACTTCGAAGGAATTGTGTTACAACCAAGTGATGTTGTGGTAAGAGCCTTTGACGGGTCAACCAGAACGGTATACGGAAAAGTGAATCTCCCAATCAGAGTGGGTTCTCAGATCTTTGATTCTATCTTTTACGTAATGGAAATTCACCCAGCATACTCCTGTTTACTTGGACGCCCTTGGATACATGGGGCAAACGCTGTAACTTCTACCCTGCATCAGAAGTTAAAATATCCAGTGAAAGGAAAGATTGTCACAGTCTATGGCGAAGAGGAATATGTGGTTAGTCACCTAAGCAATTCCAAATATGTTGAGTTGGAGGACGAATTCATCGAAACTCCATGCCAATCATTTGAGGTGGTCTCTCCAGATGTCTCTACCACCAAGCATATTCCTGCTACTCCAACTACAACTATGGCTTCTCTCAAAGATGCCAAAGCCATGATTGAACAGGGTGATTGCACAGTATGGGGACAGCTTCCCGATATACCCTACAAGTCTGACAAGCTAGGTCTGGGCTATGATAGTGAAAATCAAAAGAATGATCAAAGTCCTCGTTCTGAAGGATTGATGTCACACTTTGTCAGCCAAGAAGTAAACACTATTGAAAATGAAGGAGTGTTCATGAACCACGTCATTCAGCCATATCCAGATGAAATTCCACCTATTTCCATGGGAATGTGGGATGCTGTGGGAGAACCAAACGGCGGGTATAATTATTAGTATGCCGCACCTCAGAATTCTTATATTGCTATGGAAGACCTTACCCCGACTGGATGGGGTGATCAAATTGGAAATGACGAAAGTTTCACAAGTCCCGTCACTGAGCAATATCAAAATCCACCCAAAGAAGTATGGGACACGCTAGGAGAACCCAGCGGCAAATATGACTATATGGTGAAATACTCCGCTCCTCCGAGCTCACAAATTCCTATGGAGGACATTGTCCCAACTGGATGGGATGAACAGTACGATGACAATTTCGCTCTTGAAGAAGCCAGGGAAATACCAAATAACGAGGGTTGCTTTCTGTCAGCATACACTCCTCATCAAGATGCACAAGTCTCTATTCAAAACATCATCCCGACTGCATGGGACGGCCTTATCGAGCATCTCGCTCAGCCAACAGAGATATCTCAGCCTGGGCTCTCGTATCCAGCAGAGTATATCCCTTATCCCGAAGGATCACCGGCTCATTTTCCCACTAATGAAATCAATGATGTGGAAGATGAAGAAGACAACTGCAACTGGAACAGCTGGATACTCCCTGCTCACAACAGTGGATTGAACAACTGGAAAGCTGAGGATGTGATCTCCTTTGACCAGGAGTAAATGCCATTTCCTGTTTTCTTTATGTATATTGTGCAAAGATAAAAATGGTTCCTGAACAATCGAACCATGAGCTTGAAAGCCGTGTGCCTTAGCACACCGGTCCTTCTATAAGGGCTTATCATATCATGATCATGTGCATTCAATAAAATCATGGGACGCTTGCATATTTAAATTTTGTGATCCTTTTTCTTTCTTTCTTCGCTTTCTAATAGCTATGTTTTTCTTCACACACACTCACATAATTAACATGCAGATTCACATACACTCTGGATCCAGTCAACAACGATTCTGCTATTGCCCGTCATGACTTTGAAAATCCGATCTACCAAACTGAGGACGAAAGTGAGGAAGATTGTGAAGTGCCAAGAGAACTTGCAAGGCTGCTAGAACAAGAAAACAAGGCCATACAGCCTCATGAGGAGCCAATTGAGATCATCAACTTGGGCAGCAACGAAGAAATGAAAGAAGTCAAAATAGGGGCTGATTTAGAACACAGCGTCAAGCAAAGACTGATTCAAATGCTGCGAGACTACGTCGAGATATTCGCCTGGTCCTATGAGGATATGCCAGGCCTTGACACGGACATTGTAGTTCATCGCCTGCCAATCAAAGAAGGTAGCACTCCAGTCAAACAGAAACTACGAAGGAGTAGGCCTGATAGGTCAAAAAAGATCAAAGACGAGGTTGAAAAACAGTTCAATGCCGGATTCCTAAAAGTTGTAAGTTATCCTCCTTGGATAGCTAACATCGTGCCTGTACCTAAAAAAGACGGGAAAGTCAGAATGTGCGTGGACTACAGAGATCTGAACCGGGCAAGCCCCAAAGATGATTTCCCTCTACCACACATCGATGTACTGGTTGACAATACCGCACAATGCAAGGTATTCTCCTTTATGGACGGATTCTCAGGGTACAATCAAATCAAGATGGCACCCGAAGACATGGAAAAAACAACCTTCACAACACCCTGGGGAACCTTTTGTTACAAAGTAATGCCCTTTGGCCTGAAAAACGCAGGAGCAACCTATCAACGTGCAATGATAGCGCTATTTCATGATATGATTCATCAAGAAATAGAGGTGTATGTCGATGACATGATTGCAAAATCCAACACCGAGGAAGAACATCTGGGTCATTTACACAAGTTGTTTGACAGACTCAAGAAATACAAGTTGCGACTGAACCCAAATAAGTGTACCTTTGGAGTAAGATCCGGCAAACTCTTAGGTTTCATCGTCAGCAGCAAAGGTATTGAGGTTGATCCCGCCAAGGTTAAAGCCATTCAAGAAATGCCTATACCTCGTACCGAGAAACAAGTCAGAGGATTCTTGGGACGTCTAAATTACATCGCCCGATTTATTGCCCACATGACTACTACTTGTGTGCCGATCTTCAAACTGTTAAAGAAAGATCAAGTAGAAAGGTGGAATGACAAATGCCAGTTAGCCTTTGACAAAATCAAAGAATATCTCCAAAAACCTCCAATCTTGTTGCCACCTGTGGAAGGCAGACCTCTGATAATGTACCTAACTGTGTTAGAAGACTCAATGGGCTGTGTACTAGGACAACATGACGAATCCGGCCGAAAGGAGCACGCAATCTACTATCTTAGCAAAAAGTTTGCCGATTGTGAAACAAGATACTCACTACTCGAAAAAACTTGTTGTGCCTTAGCTTGGGCAGTTCGCCGGCTAAGACAGTACATGCTAAATCACACCACTTTCCTAATCTCCAAGATGGATCCCATCAAATACATGTTCGAAAAACCTGCTCTCTCTGGAAGAATAGCGAGATGGCAAATGATCTTAACAGAATATGACATTCAATACACTTCACAAAAAGCAATCAAAGGAAGTGTGGTAGCTGATCATCTGGTTCATCAAGCAGTGGATGATTATCAAGCATTGAACTTTGACTTCCCAGACGAAGACATTATGCTAGTCAATGACTACAAACAACCAGGACCAGAAGAAGGACCCGAGCCAGGATCCCGGTGGACTATGGTTTTTGACGGAGCTTCTAATGCACTTGGCAATGGCATCGGAGTTGTGATCATTTCCCCCGCAGGAGGTTATACACCATTCACTGCCAGGTTATGCTTCAATTGCACTAACAATATAGCCGAATACGAAGCATGTATTCTGGGTCTTAAAGCTGCAATCGATCTAAGAATCAAATTCCTGGAAGTCTACGGAGACTCGGCCTTGGTAATCTACCAAGTCAAAGGGGAATGGGACACAAAGCACCCAAATCTAATTCCTTACAAAGAATATGTGCTGAGTTTGATTCTTTACTTCGAAGAAATCACTTTCGAACACATCCCACGCGAGGAAAATCAACTAGCTGATGCTTTAGCTACCATGTCATCCATGTTCAAAGTCAGGTGGGACAACGAGGCGCCTATAATCACCATTTACAGGCAAGATGAACCATCCTATTGCAATGAGATCAATACCGAAGGAACCGAGGAAAAACCATGGTTCCATGAAGTAAAAAGATATCTCGAAGCTCAAGAGTACCCTGAAGGGGCATCCATTAATGACAGAAAGTTTCTAAGGAGATTTGCTGCCAAATTCTTTCTATGCAATGGAACCCTATACAAACGCAACCATGACTCGACTTTACTTCGCTGTGTAAACAAGAAGGAAGCAGAACAGATCATGGAAGAAATACACAATGGTGCCTTCGGTACTCATTCCAGTGGACATACAAAGGCTAAAAAGATCCTTAGAGCAGGTTATTACTGGTCTACCATGGAAACAGACTGCCATCATCACTCCCGAACATGTCACAAATGCCAGATATACGCTGACAAAGTACATGTACCTCCAGTTCCATTAAGCGTCCTGACGGCTCCTTGGCCTTTTGCAATGTGGGGTATTGATATGATTGGAGAAATCAAACCTACTGCCTCCAACGGACATCGCTTTATCCTGGTCGCTATTGACTACTTCACAAAGTGGGTAGAAGCAGCTTCATTTGCTTCTGTTACCAAGAATGTGGTGGCCCGGTTCATCAAATACAATCTCATTTGTCGGTACGGCATCCCTGAACGGATTATCACGGACAATGGCACAAATCTAAACAACAGAATGATTACTGAACTTTGCACACAGTTCAAGATCAAGCATCATAATTCCTCTCCATATCGACCAAAGATGAATGGCGCGGTGGAAGCTGCCAACAAGAACATCAAGAAAATCATACAAAAAATGACAGTAACCTACAAAGACTGGCATGAGATGTTGCCTTTTGCTCTTCATGGTTATCGCACATCTGCGCGTACTTCAACAGGGGCAACTCCATTCTCCTTAGTCTATGGTATGGAGGCAGTTCTTCCAATTGAAATTCAGATTCCTTCCCTAAGGATTATGAAAGAAGCCAATCTAGACGAAGACGATTGGATTCAAACACGGTTGGACCAGATAAACCTGGTTGATGAGAAAAGGCTCGCAGCTATTTGTCATGGTCAGCTATACCAAAAGCGTATGATCAAAGCCTTCAACAAAAAAGTCAAAAGTCAAGCATACCAAACTGGTGGCTTGGTTGTCAAACGCATCATCTTACCACAAGGTGATCCCAGAGGCAAATGGACTCCCACCTACGAGGGACCATTCATAATCAAGAAAATATTCTCCGGCGGCGCCATGTTGCTTACCACCATGGATGGCGAGGATTTCCCACATCCTGTGAATGCTGACATAGTCAAAAAATACTTCTCTTAAAAAGAAAAAAACAGCTCGCTAAGTTGAAAACCTGAAAGGGCAACTTAGGCAAAAAATGAGCGTCTCGGTGGATTGAAAACCCGAAAGGGCGGTCCAGGCAAAAATTAGAGACTAAACAAATACTATCCCGGTAGGCTGAAAACCTGAAAGGGCAGCCTAGGCAAAAGTTAGGGAATGAAGCATACAACTGTGTTCCGTTCAGCTGCCTACTCACCATCAAGATTCAACACCTCAAAGACACCGATCAGTCCAATCACTTTCTTCCAACAAGTGAGGGATGAGATGCTCGAAGACAGATTGGCACTAGCAGAATCGAAACTTGACTGGATCATTTTCACATAGCTATTTATCTTCATAAATATTTTCCAAAGCTTTCTGACAATTTCCTACTTCTAGGATTGTTGTCTCCCTGTGCTAACCAGCCTATCATGGCTTTTTTTTCAAAAAAATCAATGCAGCTTAGGCTCAAAAATCACCATTTTTCACTTTTTCTGTTTAAATACGTAAGCGTCCCAATGATAATTTTGAATGAACATGTGCATTTGAATATGATTGATGTTTACCAGGAAAAACAGGAATAGCATTCAGGAAATGTCCCAATTATCTGGACATCATCCCATCAGAAGAAAATCCCCAAGAGAAACGCATTTCTCAGCAAATTCCTCAAAAAGATTTTCTCTTCAAAAGAAGTCTTATCCCCCAGCAGGTTTGTTCCAGATTACTATCTTCAGAAGGTGTGATCCCCGCACCCGGACTTGGTCAGATAGTGCATCGGAGGATTATGCATCTTCCTCATTCCCATTTGAAAGGGCATCAGAACTTCCAGCTACCTTTCATTCTCAAGAGATATTCAAAGATCCTTCAACAGAATACCAGGGTTCTCAAAGAATTTCCCCAGCCGAGGGTACTCAAACAAGACAAAAGATCATCAACGATCACGATATAGTCATATCCAGATGACTGGCGGAAATTTATTTTCCCAAATAAAAGCTCGACATCTCACATATACATATTCACATTCATACATCACATATTCATATTCATACATCATATTCATACATCATGCATCATGCGCATATTCATACGCATATTCATACACAACATCACATGCATATTTCTCCGGGAATATCTCACACTTACATGCATCATAAACATTGCATATCACTAACTTGATTTTTTCAGGTAGACGGATATCTTCAACAAAGATGTTCTCAATCACATGCAGTGTTCACCTGAATTCCATGAACGGTTCTCTCAGATATAATCAAGCCGAAGATTCATTCTGATCACTTACCAACTCAAAAATAGACATCACAGATCTAAAGTTGATACCTCAGACGGTTCCAGAACGATCTAACATTGCAGATCTAAAGCGATACCTCAGACGGTTCTAAAAAACGATCTAACATTGCAGATCTAAAGTTGATACCTCAGACGGTTCCAGAACGATCTAACATTGCAGATCTAAAGTTGATACCTCAGACGGTTCCAGAACGATCTAACATTGCAGATCTAAAGTTGATACCTCAGACGGTTCCAGAACGATCTAGCATCACAGATCAAAGTTGATACCTCAGACGGTTCCAGAACGATCTAACATCACAGATCAAAGCGATACCTCAGACGGTTCCAGAACGATCTAACGTTGCAGATCTAAAGCGATACCTCAGACGGTTCAAGAACGATCTAACATCAAAGATCTAAAGCTGATACCTCAAACGGTTCCACAATGATCAACTTTCAAAATCTAAAGCAGAAAAAACTTTGGACAAGTTCCGTAGCAATCATCATCCAAGACTTAAAGCGGTAACCTTGGACGGTTCCGAAACAGTCAACACAAAGACTTTCAAATCCTTCATCAAAGATATAATCAATGGATTCATTCTGATGAACAAACCCTCAACCCATTTACCAGGTGGCATCTGAAAGCCCATCTCAGGTAATGTTTCAATCTGCCAACAACATTTCGCAGACGACATTCAAATGCAACTTCCAACATCTCTTCTGATCAAGGTAAGTGCAAATTTTCAGGGCATCTAAATATTCAATCATCTTCTACCTTCAGATTTCAGACAATCTCTTCAGGTTTAAGAAGATTGAATAGGGGCAACTGTTATACCCCAAAATTTGCCCGCATCTTTTTTCAAGAAAACTCCAATCTGAAAATTAAGAGTCTCATATAATCATGGATTTTCATTTCAACAAATATCCTGACATATGAAATACTTAGTTTTTAGAATTTTTCTTATACAGTAATTTGGCTTGCAGTGGAACTTATTCTTGCGCAAACGCCACATACTATTTATTACTTCACACATGCTATTTATTTATTTACAGATAAATAGTACTGACACAATTGGTACAGAGTTAAATTTTTTGCAGGCACAGAAAAAAGAAAATTAACTTTGACTGTTGATTTTTTCACTCTAACTGCTACATCAATACCTGGACAGTCAGTTGACAGCCAAACTGCTGGCAGTACAATTCTCAGTGTTTTGTACCATCAATCAAATCAATCTTTCACAATTCAAAATTCCAAGATTTTTGTTCTAGAAGTCTTCTGAATATCACGCGATTAGCAGAGACTCAACACTGCACAAAAATCAGGTACGCTTAACTGTCTCCTACATAAACAGTCCCTGACTAGGGTTTTCTTGTTTTTACAGGAGAAACAAGTTTTTGAGAGCTCAAATGGATTTCATACACATCCATATATCTCAAAGTACCATCATACAAATTTTCAAACTTCAATTCACTCAGACGTACCGTCAGCAGCTCAAACAGTCAACAGACGACCCGTTTGACCAAAAAAGTCAACAGACAGTCAAAAATGAAATTTTTTGTCAAAGTCCATATTTTGTCAAAGGATTCATCATTTGATCATTGGATGATCATAATTCATCAAGGAAAGATCAAAAATCAACAAAACCCTAAGATTCAAAATTAGGGTTTTTGCCTGAAAAGTCAACTCAACTTTGACTGATCATAACTCTCTCATCCTTCATCCAAAAAATTCAAACCAAAGCTCATTTTGAAGGAAATTCAATTATCTTTCAAATGCCATTGATCCCATGGTCATTGGATTCACCATTTGAAAAATATGATCAAAGACATTACAGGTCATTTTCAAAGTCAACAAAAAGACACTTTTTTCAAAAGGACACACAAGGAGCATCAAAAATCATTTTGACATGAGACCAAAGGAATTGGTTAGAGGACTCTTTGAGGTTTCCAAAAAGTGCAAGATCTCCTTCATATGACAAAAATTGAAGGATTTACACCTTGTTGAAGTTGGCTAAATTTTGGAAAATGCATAAAACCAACATTGCTAAAAAATGTATTTTTTCCAAATGGGGCCAAGTTTTCATGGTTCAAACATCATTTCCATGTTATTATGGGCCTCCCACGACCAAGACCAAGCCCATAACATTTTTCTCCATTTTTTGATTTAATTTTATCATTTAAGATTAAATTAAAAAGGAAAAAAAGGAAGGATAAAGCATAGCTTATTTTCTAAGCTAAAGCCTCCACATGTGACTTAATTATGCAGCAAGGAAAGCCTAAAGCAAGAGGTGTGGAGATCAAGCAATGGTGGCTTAAATTTTAAGCTTGAAAAGTCAAGATTCCAACAAAGACAATTAAGGCTTTTTAGCTTAGTTTTTAAGCACTCCATGGCTTATAAATAGGCTAGCATACTTCACAACAAAGGAGAAGCCACACACCACGAAATTATAGCAAAGCATAGCATAGAAACCTCATAATTCTCACAAAAATTTCCAAACTTTGTAATTTTCAATTTCATATTTCCAATCAATATCAATACAAACAAACACTTTCAATCATCTTCTGAGATCATATAGAGTAAGAATAAACTCTTTGTGTGGTCCCATGAGAGTCGTAACATGTGCATAGTGTTTTCCATGAACATACATGTACAAGCTTTCGTTTTCCATATTAGTGCTTGTGTTAATATAATATAATCACTCTAATTCGTCTCTGACATCATTTAGAGGAGATTGGACGTGTTACATGGAAGCCATAAGCCCTAGAACACATGCCACCATTCTTGAGCTTCAAAGCTTTGAAGCTTTCGTTTTCATGGCCCCAGGCATTTTCCGTCCAAACTAATGATTCCATTGAACTCAGAGACCCTCAATTAGAGGATCTGGGTCGCCTTTGTTGTTTAAAACTAACATTTTTTGCAGGTTGGAAGGAGCATCAAACAGCGGCGGTTTCTTATCAAATAGTGGCGGTTTAAAACCGCCGTTATCTGTGTCAGTAGAGAGGAAAACGATGATGAACAGTCCCTGGACTTGTTGACTTCCACGCGTGCGTCCCCCATTGGCCAGTCAATCAGTCAGCGCTTCCCCCCCTTTTTCTGTTGGTCCACGCATGCGTAATGGGACCCACCTGACTTATTAAAAGTCTTTGTAATCCCACGTGACCAGTCAATGCAAGACCATCATGTGACTTTAAATCTGAGCCACAAGATCTCCTCATAATTTAATCCAACACACCAGACAAAGCAGTCCTTACCATGGACTCTCAATCCAACCACACTTAATCATTAACTTTTGATTTTCTATTTTTATTTTAATTTCTTTGTTAAATTAATTAAAATAGTTTTAAAAATCCAAAAAAATACACAAAAAATATTTTTAGACTTCTAGAATAATATATTATTTTCTGAAATAAAAATATTTTATTTTTCTTCAAAATTTCAATATTTTGCATAATTAATTAGTATATATTTATATACTTGCTTTTTAATTATTCTAACCAATCAAAAAATCATAAAAAAAATTGTTCTTTATATAAAATATTGTTTATATATTATAAACTAATTTTGTACATATTTTGAATAATTTTATCTTTAAGTTTTAATTATTTGTATAATTATTTGCATAATTATGTTTTAATTAACTTAAATCAATTTCAAATCAATTCCAAAAATTCCAAAAAAAAAATAGTTTTGTTTTAAAATTAATTGACAAATATTTTGTACATATTTTAAACCTAATTTCTAGGTTTAAATCTATTTTCATCTTTTTTCTTCATTTTAATTTAATTAATCATGCATTAATTATAATTAAAATCAATCATAAAAAAATCCAAAAAACATGCCTTTTATTTTTCTTGCAATTTAAATTCCTAGATAAATGTATAGGATGTCAAATTCATGTAAATAGGCTAGTTTACATTTCCTGCACAATCGATGTAATAGCGTAGATTTACTTTCCGCACTTTACATTTCCGCATTTTAATTTCCAGCAAATATAAACTGCGTGTATGTCAAAGATAAAATTGAACCGTTAGATCACTAACTTCAAAGATAAAATATCTGAATACAATCACAATCACACTTGCACCTCTTAAGGTAATCCCTTCTCATTCTTTTCAAAATCAAAGTCAAAATTCTACTATTTTGAGTACAAAATCGAACCTTGCGTTTATATCCGGTGAAAGGATAGATTTTTAAAGGAAATAGGATAAAGACCTTATAACTCAGGGTAGACCTCCTAGTTTGCTTGCTCAAATCAAAACAAACAAAATTCTCATACACTGTTGTTTTTTCAAAACTTTCAAAAAAGACAATACTTTGTATACATCCAAACACGGATTATTACAAAGTTAACGTTCTTTTCAAAACATCTTTCGAAAGATAAACAAGCATTTTGTATACATCCACATACGGATCATTACAAAATTCAATTTACAAAAGTATTTGAAACCACATATGAGCATTCTAAAGCAATTGAAAAGTGATCGAAAAACAAGTGAGCTAAGCAAACTTAAGAGCCCATGGATAACCATGGATACAAAGGGTGCTAACACCTTCCCTTTGTATAACCTACCCCATTACCCAGAATTTCTTAAAGGTCTTTTTTCTGTTTCTTTTATAAACCTTTCCTTAATTGGATAAAATAAAAGGTCGGTGGCGACTCTGTGAAATTTCAAAAATGCGAAAGCATTAAGCGATAAAAAAGAGTCAGTTCACGTATCTCTACAGAACAGAGGTATGGCCCGGGATAAAAAACGGAGGTCCACACCGTGCTTTTGCATTGCATAACATCATCGCTTTATCCACTTCATTTATGAGGGATCCTAAAGTCTATTTCCAAAAAAAAAACTGAAAAAGGAAATAGAAAAGCAAAAAAGGAAAAAGAAAAGATATTATATACAAAAAAAAGGCTTGGATTCCAAAAGAAAAAGAAAAAGGAAAGTGCGAAAAGACTTTAGGATCTTTCATAAATGAAACATGCATTCATACTATCATGCATTTCATGGTTCTCTCAGAGACTTATGGGGCCCTTTCTATCCAGATTTCAAGATCAATAACAGATTTGACTTCTCACCGCCACGAGCTCCGAGATCAACTATGGAACAACTCCGTGAGGAAATGGATGAGATGAGGGAACAAATGGGTCATCTTATGTTGGAAATGCAAGAATTGATCCATAATCAGGGTGCACTAAAAGAGGAAAACAGTCAGTTGAAGACTCAGGTGAGCCTGGTCATGGAAGTTCTGAAAACGGTACTAAGAAAGGAAGGTGATGTTGTCCCTGCTACTGCAACAGAAATTGTTGACTCCTTCTCTTCAATAGGATCTCTTTTTGTCGCACGCTCGCGAAAAATGAACAGAGTCGCCACCAATATATTTATCCCATAAGGGAAAGGAATACCAGGAAACCTAACAAAGGAAGGAACAGGGTCTTGCGACCAGAGAATCAAGGTACGGGAGTCGGTTACGCGAGGGGAAGGTATTAGCACCCCTCGCGCCCATCGTACTCGATGGTATCCACCTATGTTTGTTTCTATCTAAAGGGTGTGCACTATGTCTATGTCTATATGCAAATGAATGCAAAAGAAATACGAGGAAAAGAAGGAAATATTTACAAGTGTGCTCGTTCAAGCCCCGCGACTTGATGCCTACGTATCCTTTTCAGGAATCAGAGCGTCGTAGTTCGGCTCAAGATTTTCTGTTTGTTTTTGTGTTTTTTAGTTGGGCGGAGTTAACGCTCGCGCTCTTGCATAAGGGATCGACCTAGGATGCAATAGAGCGGAGATAACAATGCCCTTAAGAAAGGAGAGAAAGAGAGAGAGAGTTTGAGTGTTTCGAGGAAATCCCTAAAGCAAGGGAAACTCGAGTTACTCTTTGGTTTGTGTTTTTTAGAAGTGGGAACTTACGCTCGAATGGTTCCCTAAAGCAAGGGAGATCCAAGCACTCGAACATTCCCTAAAGCAAGGGATGTTCAAGCTTCCATTCCCTTTTTAAGATTTTCACTTTTTTATTAATATTTTTTAAGTGTTTTCTTTGTATTTTTTATGGGGAATTTATTCAAGTATGTATTAGATGTTTTATGGTTGTAAAAGAAAAAGAAACTAGCCTAAGTATGAAGGGAATTTCTACCTAATATTATCATGGTTTCTACCTAAGGTTAAGATTTAAAAGAAGCATGAAAAATAAAGCAAAAGTGGAGTATAGGAATATAGCATAATAGCATGAAATAGAACAAGTCAAAATATAGCACAAAAGTGAATTAAAAGTACTATTATTTTTATGGTTTTTATGAAGAAATTGAGTTCACAAGATTAATCAAGCTAAAGAAGCTAAAATGTGAACCTAAAGCTAACATTTTTTATGAATATTTTTTATGGAAAATTAATGTCAACAATTACCAAAAATCTAACAAGTTTTATTGATTATTACCTAAAAGAATGTAGAATTAAAACTAGAAAAGAAGAAAAAAAATAATTTCTACTAAGAACAAAAATGGCAACTGGGGGTATAAACTGGATTATGGTCGTACAATTAGTAAAACAGGCGCAGGCCCAAGGAATCATGGCCCAGCAGAATTTCTATTATCAACTTGTAGCAAAAAGATAGTGTGGGCTAATAGGGGGTGAGATTTAGCAGTTCGGCCCAGGATAGTCTTGTTCCACTTGTTTTTTCTCTTATTTTTTTATCAGATTTTTAATTAAAAAGTAATTGAATTAAAAAAACAAAAATTAAAAAAAGAAAGGGGGTTAGGGTTAGACCATTGTGACGATTGGAGTCGTTCTCAGATTCTCTTCTCCTCTCATCTCTCGAACCAAAACTACGCCGGAAGTCGCTCCACCGCGCCGGAGGCGGCGGAGCATGGCCATTCGTTCAACGTTCCTCCCCCACCTTTCTCGCCTTGACCTCACGAGCTCAAACTCACCCTTAGTTTTCTCTGACTCTTCTCTCAAACGTGGTCTCCGGCGGATAATCGCCACCACCGCCGCCACCGAAACCTCTCGCCCAATCTCTAAACATATCCCTAACCTAAAGGCCACTCTGAGCTCGAATCTGTAATCGAAACCTTGAGGGAAAACTTCACGTGTCCGAATTAGAGAGAAAGGGGAAGACGAAACCTAAATTCTAACGAGCAATTTTGAGGCGTAAATCACATTGCAGTTTTCTCGAATCAAGTATACGCACGAATTTGTAAAGAAAGCATCAAAAGGAACCTGAATCGAAGACCAATCACGGAAGAACGGAAAGAGCGGCGGAGGATTTGTTCAGGTACCGACTTCTGATTCCGATGCTTGCATTTTTGTTTATCCTTCTTCTCTTACTTCTTCTTTTTCTGTGCTGTGTTCTTGAATTCGCTTCTGTGTTGTGATGTTGCTCTTGGTTCTTGCGCGTGAGAATGTGTGGATTGGAAGTGACGACTATGAGAGTTGCAAGTGAGGTTGTGGTGAGGTGGTGGCTGAGCTCAATTGATAAGAGCTTCAGATGTTGAAGCTCTATTAATGGTGGATTGGTGAGCTTTTGGTGGAGGTAAGGGAGAGAGATGAATGATGAAGAAGGTGATGGAGTCGCAGAGATGAAGATGATGATTGTGAGAGATTGAAGTGAAGGTTGGTGATTGATGGATGAGAGGTTATGAGAGAATGGAGAAGGTGATGGTGAAGGGTGAAGGTGAGAATGAGCGTGTGTGAACTTTTGAATTGTGGAGGGAAAGTGTTTATATAGAAGAGGTGAGAGCTAGGTTCGGGTGCTGACTAGGATAGGAGTGAGGAATGGTTTCAGTTACTTGTGGTTTGGAGTCTGTTAAAGAGGTTTGGAGTTAGTTAGGATAGACTCACTGAGTTAACTGACAAACTCAGTTAGTTATGGTGAGTTGAATTAGTTACTAGGTTAGTTATTATCTGGTTTTTTTGTTATGAGTTTGTTAGTAAGTGGGTTTGAAAGTTAGTTATGAGAACGGAGGGCTGAGATTGAATTGGTTGAGGTCGGAGGGTGAGGATGATTGGTTGAGAATGGGAGTTTGTCATTTCTGTTTTTGATGGTTGTTATGATTCAGTTAACGGTTAGAAGTTTGTTAAAAATTGGTTAGAGGTAGTTGCTGACTTGTTAGGTGGTTAGATTGGTTAGAATTCTGTTTTTTTGTTTATTGCTGAACTGACATATGATCTGTATGGAAATCTTGAGTAGTGTTTAGGATCAAACTTGGAACCCTGTTAACTTAGCACTGAAGAAAGTAATACATTAACAGCCCTATTGTGAATATCTCTTAAGAGTTAAATGTGAAGTCCGTGGGAATGTGAAAACCGCCTCTGCTTGGATTTTGCTTATTGCTGAACTGAACCGTAGTGTATTGAACTGTCGTAATTATTTGATTGCAGGTTTTTTATATTTGTGTTGATGCTGAATATATTTTTTGCGTATGCTGCCGATTCTGGCTTCGTTTCTGGTACTGTGTCTGTTGACGGGGCTGACCCGATGCTTGGTTTTGGTGCCTTGAATTTGAGCTGCCGAATCGTCGGACTGTGCATTTGGTTTCTTGTTGCAGGGCTGTCTTGCTTGATATATGATTTTGACTTGTGCGATGTGTATGGATTGATAAGAAGCTAGGACTGGTTTATTTATGATGACGCAGGGTTGTTTTTGGTTAGAAGCTTATGGTAAATGTATGTTAAATATGCTGTTGTTTAGTTAGGTTTGGTTTAATATAGTGAATGAATGCTGATTTTCTTATTCTTTATGCATGGCTTGTTTTGTATGGTTATGATCTGGATGTCAAACCTTTTATGTTTCTCTTCTGATCTTGCAGGTTGGTGTTTATTTGGGGAGTCAAGTAAACTTCATGGCATATACATGGCTTGAAGATACATGGTGTATGGAATTTGGCATAGAACTCATGGAGAAAGCTTGAAGAAAAAGACATGTAATATGGAATCAAAGAGGCAAACACAAAATTGATGGGAGCTTAGGATTAGAAGCAATAGGCTAAAGCCATTTTTGTGTAATTTGATTTTGTAATGAGATTTTGGTAATAAATGTTGTAATAGATAGCAACCTGAACTAAGTGTTAAATGGAGTTTGGGAATGGACTTTTGGCTTGATTTTTTTGTGTGGATGTGGATGGATTTTGAATGGTGTAATGTTTGTAATGAATAATGATGTTGAATGAAACTTGAAAGGGTGTTGATGCTCTTGTAACTCTTGTGGCCTCGAAGATCCATTTTCAATACGCAAAGCATTTCCCCTCTCTTTGCTAGCCTTTGACCGATACCTTGCATCTTAAGAAAGTTTGGTTCACTCTTCTGTTGTTGCATTTGTAATTCGATCCCCCCATAACAATAAAGCTTTGAAGGAATCCTTGAAGAAGATAATAATTGAGCATAGGAGAATGCCTTAACACGAAATCCAGTGAACTCAAAATGAAACAACAATCTCAGACACCAAGCATAAGTAACTCTAATCTCTTGATACCCACGGGAATATAGACCTTAATCCTTCGAACTTGGTACATCTTGAGAGATAGTACCTCTGTATCCTTTGAATGAATGCGAGAGCCTCAAAGCAATATAGGGACCCTAATTCTTCAAGATCCTTGATCCCAATACCAGATTTATTTATTAATGATGCATGATGTGTTAAATGACCTAGTGGAGGTGTGCAGATGAAATGCGAAGCTAAAGCCAGTTAGAAATTAAGGGGTAGGACAAATTTGGGGTATGACAGCTGCCCCTATTTAATCGTCTTAAACCTGAAGGTGAGATTGGCGCTAGCCTTTCGAACATTCGAGGTAGAAGAAGATTAAATACCAAGACCAGAAATTTGTCCTGAAAAGACGGTGCAAGTGTTATCCTTATTTTTGTTTTGATATCTGCTGGGGAAAGAGAAATTTATTTTTGCTTTTCTGGTGGAAGAATTTATGGTAAGCAATGGTTGGATGGTGATAGCTTGTAACGTAGCCAATGTGCCAATACAAGGTTCTCAATGGAAATGATTGTTGTATGAAACTGTGATTGGAAAATACGGGTTTGATGGAAAGGTAGGACCTACGATCCACGACTCGAAACTAGGGTAAGGTCAACGGACCTCCGATCCACAAGAAATGAAAAAGACGAGGATAAGGTCAATGGACCTACGATCCACAAGAAATGAAAAAGGTGAGGATAAGGTCAACGGACCTACGATCCACAAGAATTGAAACAGATGAGGATAAGGTCAACGGACCTACGATCCACAAGAATGAAACAGATGAGGATAAGGTCAACGGACCTACGATCCACAAGAATGAAAAAGATGGGGATAAGGTCAACGGACCTACGATCCACAAGAATTGAAACAGATGAGGATAAGGTCAACGGACCTACGATCCACAAGAATGAAACAGATGAGGATAAGGTCAACGGACCTACGATCCACAAGAATGAAAAAGATGGGGATAAGGTCAACAGACCTACGATCCACAAGAATGAAAAAAGGGATAAACATCAACACTGGGGTTGGAGGACATCAACGCTGAGGTTGGAGCATATCAACACTGAGGTTGGGGGACATCAACACTGAGGTTGTGAAAGGAAAGGCGCCGACACTGAGGTCGAGGACATCAACACTGAGGTTGTGACGAGAAAAGATAAACATCAACACTGAGGTTGTGAATGACGATTGGCATCGACGCAGAGGTCGGTGGAGGAGTGATAGGCATCAACACAGGGGTTGGACAAGGAAAGGATAAGCGTAAACACTGAGGTTGAAAAAGGAAAGGTATCGACACTGAGGTCGAAGGAAGAAAGAATTAATATCAACACTGAGGTTGGAAATTAGTCTTGAAATGGTTTGCCAGGACGGAAGGCAAAGGATACACAACACAGGGGTTGGATCTAAAAGTTTTCCCGTACGAGGGAAGAGATCACGGAGACTAGTCACGACTAGACTCGATCAAAAGACATAATCACGAAGATGTTGATGCTGGCGAAGCATAAGAATTACATTAATCCCTCAGGCCAAAGGCGGGGTGTAACTCATCAAGAGTGGCAATCGTTCGAGTTGCCACACACCAAGTATGGTTATTCAAACGGTTGAAAAATGAGATGGGTTGAATGCCCACCCTCATTCGCACTCTAATCTTCACGCAGCACACGGGAAATAACCTCGGAGACAACGGTTCTGACGAAGAAGGCCAGGAGAGAGAAGATAAGATTTCTTTTGGGGATTGAGAATACCAGGTATTGGCACCATGGTTTGAGGAGATTTGTGATGTAGTAACAGATATCAATCGGAGTTTGTAAGGACAACTTTTTCTGTGGGGATGTATCATCGTCTTGATTGAATGTCGATTTGTATTATCTGGCTTATGCTTTGTATGCATGTTTGAATTTTATGGCGTAATGGTCCATTGTAATGGATATGCTACGCTTTGAGGATGAAATGCTGTATGCAATGGATACTATATGCAGAGTGCCAAATAAAGGCATTAGTGGGATAGAGAAACATGATCATTGGGGTCCATTGCTTATTGTCTTGAGGTGCCAATATGAATCGGTGTTGGAAACCCTACAGTACCAAAGATTATTGGCAACTGCCTTGAGGGTTGGAATGTAGCTTTGTTGGGGAGGAAGTGACTTCATTTGACTTTCCCTACATCTTGAATTGCTTGGGGATGGTGAGCTTGAGGAGATTCCCTCGATTCAGCATGTTGAGGATGAGAAATTCAGACAAGGAGACCAGGTTGGGGGGAGTGGAACAAACTCCTATAAACTCATGTGCCTGGGGAGAGACCGAAGTTCCAGGAGAAATAAACTCCTATGATCGGGGAGAGCAATACAACTCAGAAGATTGTGCCCCAAGATTCGTGGACTACGAAGGAATTTTCCCCAGAGGATCCTTGGAGAGATTTGTCAAATCTCGACGTAATTGCCCCAGATTGGTTGAACCCAAGAGAGATTCCTCGAATTGATTGCCCCAGATATGCTGACTTTGAGAGGTCGAACCTCGATTCAATTGCCCCAGATTGACCAACAGTGAATGGATGCTTCAGTTGACAGAGTTTTCACACAACTCGCCCCTTGGAGTAATCAGTCTTTGAAGTGAATGGCTCATGGAATCGATCAACTTTTTCTGCAATTGTTCATTGTTGGATCTTCCTTGATGTCAAGTGTCTATTCACAAGTAAAAGATATTTGTTTTGAAGATGCTAATATTAATGCAATGCTTATGCTAGCTTCGAAATCAAAGTTATTAAAACAAAGTTGTGACATTCAGTGTTTGAATTATTTGTCATATCGATATCAACATAAATGGTAAGCAAACATCTAGGAGTCAGTTTTACACAACTTGCTTTTGAAATAAACCCTGCTTCAATTAGGTCTTTTAAGGGTTGTAACGTGGCATGGTTCACGGTTTTAGAAAGAAAGGATTTAAGGCTCGAAGTGTAACCTAACCCACCCATTCTTCGTGATGTTCTCCAGTCCTAAATTCAACTTAACCTGATACGAGCGTTCATCCTTCAAGAGGAGTTTGAGATGGTTGAGGAATCAATGAAGTCTTCTTGGACATGGCAGTCACTCACTTTCTTCTTTGGCGTCTGATCACACGACATTGTTCCTTTGATGAGGATCTTTATGTTGTAATCCTCATTTTTCGCTTCTGCTTTGCTTTCTCCTTTTTTTTGTTTCCCTAAATTTTGCCTGGACAAATTCTTTTGAATTTCATTTTGGAGTCCAGCGGGATGCCCTAATTTTTGCCTAAGTCACTTGTTTTCAAGTTGTTGACTTAGCGGGCTTTCTTTCTTTCTCTCTTTTTTTTTTTTTGAACAAGTCGTGTGATCCTGAATCTTTGATTTGCGGGAGGTGATTGTGACTGCCTCATTCTTTGGTTGATGAGGGGTTACCATTGTGGCATTGACTTTCCTCAACCTTTTGAAAGATAACCATTGTTGTATCCTTGGACGGACACTCCTGATGAATTTTGATTGCTCGATCAGATTAATTGAATGCTACCCTGCCCCCTGGGTTAAATGTGAGGGTTTTTTTTTATATAGAAAAGAAACTCCTACTTCAAGGCTCAAAGGGGTTAACGAGGGTCTATCTCCCTTATATCTCCAGTGTTTGGGGATTAGAAACAATGCCTGTACATCCTCAGCGGGGTTTTATTCAAAAGCATACAATTAGAGATTTTGCGTTTTATTATATTTTCATCATTCTCCTTTTGATATTTTTTTTGCTTAATCAAGAGTTTGATATTGATAGACAGAAAGATATGAGTGAACACGAATGGATTGATTCGAAACTAGCATATGCAATGCATTTTTATTTTCATTTAAAAACAAAACAAGTTCTACATGGAAGTAACATTTAACAAAACAAGGAAAATTACAAATGAGAATGCAGAAATGAATTGATGATTGCCATAGTTGAGGAGGCTTGACTCCGTCTGGACTTGTTGATCTTGAATACTTTTTGCAGTTCTTTCCAAATACTTCAAATTACTTCAAAAGAAAACTCCAACGAAGTCACCCAAGAGTTGTAAACTTTTGCCTTACTTTAGGGATTCGAGCAATGCAAGTGATGCAATGCTCAAGATAAGAGTATGTCTTGCTTATCCCTCGTGCGGGAGCCCCATAAACCTTTCAATTTATGTGAAGACCATTTGGAGTGAATGATATCGCTTTGGAGTCAATGAGATCTTGGACTTTGTGTTTCAAAATATTACAATCCTCAGTTGAATGTCCAGATGTCCCAGAATGGTACTCACACTTTGCATTTAAGTCATATCCTTGAGGAATCGGTGTTGGAGGGGGCTTAGCCTCCCTTAGTTCGACCAAGGATTCCTGGAGTAGACGAGAGAGCAGTTGACTATAAGTCATAGGAATCGGGTCAATCTTTCTTGGTGGTCTTCTCGGCCTTCGTGGACCTTGTTGTTGGTAATTTTGGTGATAGTTAAGAACATGAACCTGAGGATAAGCAGGGGGTTCCTCTTCTCTGTTCTCTGAAATTGCATTTGTTTCACTTTTCTCTTCTTCAGTGAATTCAGAAACATCGGCCATATCTTGGATTTTACCCATCTTTAAGGCGTTTTCAATTCGCTCTCCTACGACAACCAAACTTGAGAATTCGGAGGAAGCACACCCAATCATCATGTTCAGATAAGGATCTTTCAGATTATTCATGAACATGTCTACAAGCTCTCGTTCCAAAAGAGGAGGTTGGACTCTGGAAGCTAATTCTCTCCATCTCTGTACATACTCTTTAAAAGACTCATCAACCTTCTGAGTTAAACTTTGGAGTTGTAGTCTAGTAGGAGCCATGTCACTGTTGTACTTGTAATGCTTGAGAAAATCCTCTGCTAATTCATCCCATGTGCGGACATGGATTCGTTCAAGTCGTGTATACCACTCAAGGGATGCCCCACTGAGGCTATCCTGAAAGAAGTGCATTAGAAGCTTATCATTTTCTGCATACGGTGCCATCTTGTTGCAAAATGCCTTGATGTGACTCATCGGACAAGTAATACCCTTGTATTTCTCAAAACTGGGGACTTTGAATTTAGCAGGAATCTTGATATCAGGCACTAGGCACAAATCAATAGCATTCAAACCGGAGGAGCTTCGACCTTCTAAAGCCTTCAATCTTTCTTCCAAGAGATGAAATTTCCTCTCATTTTCCTCAATTGGGAACTTGAAAGCTTCGAGTTCAGAATCGTTCTCATGATGTGAATCCTTATTAGGAATTCCCACGGGCACAGGTTTTGATCCCCCATTAGCAACAGTGGTCGGAGTATCATTGATAAACTTTACAACACTTTGTCTGAGCTCTTCTTGCCCATGAACAACAACATTGAGAGTCTCCAAGAGTTGGGTCATCCTCTCCCCCATAGTATCCAAGTCCTTACGAAGCTCAGCCTGATTCTGTTCGAGATGGTCCATGATTCCCTTCTGATTAATCCTTGTATGCTACGGATGTAGGGAAGTCAAAGGCGTTGATGAAGCAGAAATCTGGATTGAAAGGGACCCCAATTAGCTTCTGATGCGGAACCATGAAATGTATGATGATATGAATGCAATGTTTCATTTCCGAGGAATCCTAAAGCCTTTTCACACATTCTTTCTTTTATCCTTTTTTTGAAACCAAAGCTTTCTTTTTTATAGAATATCTTTTCTTTTCTTTTCTTTTTTCCTTCTTTTCTATTTCCTTTTTCTTTTCATTTCTTTTTTGGAAATAGACTTTAGAATTCCTCACAAATGAAGTGGATAAAACAATGATGTTATGCAATGCAAGCATGGGATCAAGGTCCATATGATCTGAGTAACCACCACACAATCCTCCGAATAACTGATGTGAAGCTTCTGTACAGGCCAAGTATCACGGGATCAAAGGTTCGACGCCTTTTTGAATACCAGAATATCAAGCACCATGAGAACGGACCAAATAAAGGTCCATCTCAAATATGAAGAGCCAAAGGTATGTAGGAGCCAAGGTTTCCTGTCCCACCCCAATCTCACGGGTATGAATTCTAGACACGGACAGGTGGTCCCTAATGGTCACTAGGGTCTACAGTTCCCATGGGGTACAAAGTGTTTGAGGCAACAAGGGTGCCAGACACAGTGTTCCATGAAAGAACCTCGCCCAGTTGTGGTACCCCATGTTGAACTCGATCGTAGCAAGGGCCACGGGAGTCAACATGAGCATCCACGCTAATCCTATGTGTCACTGGCCTGGGTAGTGGGCCTTTTACCTCACACAAACCCCCCACCTGCAAAACAGAACAGAAGACCCCAAGGAACACAAAATATAATCCATATGTATGATGTGCAAGCAGAAATAAACATGATATGCAAGCAGAAAATAAACATGCAAACATATATACAAGATATAGACATAAAGCAAATAAACACCCAATAAAATAAAACAAACAAAGGCTAGGATCGACTTGCTTAGGTCAATCCCCAGCAGAGTCGCCAGCTGTCGCACGCTCGCGAAAAATGAACAGAGTCGCCACCAATATATTTATCCCATAAGGGAAAGGAATACCAGGAAACCTAACAAAGGAAGGAACAGGGTCTTGCGACCAGAGAATCAAGGTACGGGAGTCGGTTACGCGAGGGGAAGGTATTAGCACCCCTCGCGCCCATCGTACTCGATGGTATCCACCTATGTTTGTTTCTATCTAAAGGGTGTGCACTATGTCTATGTCTATACGCAAATGAATGCAAAAGAAATACGAGGAAAAGAAGGAAATATTTACAAGTGTGCTCGTTCAAGCCCCGCGACTTGATGCCTACGTATCCTTTTCAGGAATCAGAGCGTCGTAGTTCGGCTCAAGATTTTCTGTTTGTTTTTGTGTTTTTTAGTTGGGCGGAGTTAACGCTCGCGCTCTTGCATAAGGGATCGACCTAGGATGCAATAGAGCGGAGATAACAATGCCCTTAAGAAAGGAGAGAAAGAGAGAGAGTTTGAGTGTTTCGAGGAAATCCCTAAAGCAAGGGAAACTCGAGTTACTCTTTGGTTTGTGTTTTTTAGAAGTGGGAACTTACGCTCGAATGGTTCCCTAAAGCAAGGGAGATCCAAGCACTCGAACATTCCCTAAAGCAAGGGACGTTCAAGCTTCCATTCCCTTTTTAAGATTTTCACTTTTTTATTAATGTTTTTTAAGTGTTTTCTTTGTATTTTTTATGGGGAATTTATTCAAGTATGTATTAGATGTTTTATGGTTGTAAAAGAAAAAGAAACTAGCCTAAGTATGAAGGGAATTTCTACCTAATATTATCATGGTTTCTACCTAAGGTTAAGATTTAAAAGAAGCATGAAAAATAAAGCAAAAGTGGAGTATAGGAATATAGCATAATAGCATGAAATAGAACAAGTCAAAATATAGCACAAAAGTGAATTAAAAGTACTATTATTTTTATGGTTTTTATGAAGAAATTGAGTTCACAAGATTAATCAAGCTAAAGAAGCTAAAATGTGAACCTAAAGCTAACATTTTTTATGAATATTTTTTATGGAAAATTAATGTCAACAATTACCAAAAATCTAACAAGTTTTATTGATTATTACCTAAAAGAATGTAGAATTAAAACTAGAAAAGAAGAAAAAAAATAATTTCTACTAAGAACAAAAATGGCAACTGGGGGTATAAACTGGATTATGGTCGTGCAATTAGTAAAACAGGCGCAGGCCCAAGGAATCATGGCCCAGCAGAATTTCTATTATCAACTTGTAGCAAAAAGATAGTGTGGGCTAATAGGGGGTGAGATTTAGCAGTTCGGCCCAGGATAGTCTTGTTCCACTTGTTTTTTCTCTTATTTTTTTATCAGATTTTTAATTAAAAAGTAATTGAATTAAAAAAACAAAAATTAAAAAAAGAAAGGGGGTTAGGGTTAGACCATTGTGACGATTGGAGTCGTTCTCAGATTCTCTTCTCCTCTCATCTCTCGAACCAAAACTACGCCGGAAGTCGCTCCACCGCGCCGGAGGCGGCGGAGCATGGCCATTCGTTCAACGTTCCTCCCCCACCTTTCTCGCCTTGACCTCACGAGCTCAAACTCACCCTTAGTTTTCTCTGACTCTTCTCTCAAACGTGGTCTCCGGCGGATAATCGCCACCACCGCCGCCACTGAAACCTCTCGCCCAATCTCTAAACATATCCCTAACCTAAAGGCCACTCTGAGCTCGAATCTGTAATCGAAACCTTGAGGGAAAACTTCACGTGTCCGAATTAGAGAGAAAGGGGAAGACGAAACCTAAATTCTAACGAGCAATTTTGAGGCGTAAATCACATTGCAGTTTTCTCGAATCAAGTATACGCACGAATTTGTAAAGAAAGCATCAAAAGGAACCTGAATCGAAGACCAATCACGGAAGAACGGAAAGAGCGGCGGAGGATTTGTTCAGGTACCGACTTCTGATTCCGATGCTTGCATTTTTGTTTATCCTTCTTCTCCTACTTCTTCTTTTTCTGTGCTGTGTTCTTGAATTCGCTTCTGTGTTGTGATGTTGCTCTTGGTTCTTGCGCGTGAGAATGTGTGGATTGGAAGTGATGACTATGAGAGTTGCAAGTGAGGTTGTGGTGAGGTGGTGGCTGAGCTCAATTGATAAGAGCTTCAGATGTTGAAGCTCTATTAATGGTGGATTGGTGAGCTTTTGGTGGAGGTAAGGGAGAGAGATGAATGATGAAGAAGGTGATGGAGTCGCAGAGATGAAGATGATGATTGTGAGAGATTGAAGTGAAGGTTGGTGATTGATGGATGAGAGGTTATGAGAGAATGGAGAAGGTGATGGTGAAGGGTGAAGGTGAGAATGAGCGTGTGTGAACTTTTGAATTGTGGAGGGAAAGTGTTTATATAGAAGAGGTGAGAGCTAGGTTCGGGTGCTGACTAGGATAGGAGTGAGGAATGGTTTCAGTTACTTGTGGTTTGGAGTCTGTTAAAGAGGTTTGGAGTTAGTTAGGATAGACTCACTGAGTTAACTGACAAACTCAGTTAGTTATGGTGAGTTGAATTAGTTACTAGGTTAGTTATTATCTGGTTTTTTTGTTATGAGTTTGTTAGTAAGTGGGTTTGAAAGTTAGTTATGAGAACGGAGGGCTGAGATTGAATTGGTTGAGGTCGGAGGGTGAGGATGATTGGTTGAGAATGAGAGTTTGTCATTTCTGTTTTTGATGGTTGTTATGATTCAGTTAACGGTTAGAAGTTTGTTAAAAATTGGTTAGAGGTAGTTGCTGACTTGTTAGGTGGTTAGATTGGTTAGAATTCTGTTTTTTTGTTTATTGCTGAACTGACATATGATCTGTATGGAAATCTTGAGTAGTGTTTAGGATCAAACTTGGAACCCTGTTAACTTAGCACTGAAGAAAGTAATACATTAACAGCCCTATTGTGAATATCTCTTAAGAGTTAAATGTGAAGTCCGTGGGAATGTGAAAACCGCCTCTGCTTGGATTTTGCTTATTGCTGAACTGAACCGTAGTGTATTGAACTGCCGTAATTATTTGATTGCAGGTTTTTTATATTTGTGTTGATGCTGAGTATATTTTTTGCGTATGCTGCCGATTCTGGCTTCGTTTCTGGTACTGTGTCTGTTGACGGGGCTGACCCGATGCTTGGTTTTGGTGCCTTGAATTTGAGCTGCCGAATCGTCGGACTGTGCATTTGGTTTCTTGTTGCAGGGCTGTCTTGCTTGATATATGATTTTGACTTGTGCGATGTGTATGGATTGATAAGAAGCTAGGACTGGTTTATTTATGATGACGCAGGGTTGTTTTTGGTTAGAAGCTTATGGTAAATGTATGTTAAATATGCTGTTGTTTAGTTAGGTTTGGTTTAATATAGTGAATGAATGCTGATTTTCTTATTCTTTATGCATGGCTTGTTTTGTATGGTTATGATCTGGATGTCAAACCTTTTATGTTTCTCTTCTGATCTTGCAGGTTGGTGTTTATTTGGGGAGTCAAGTAAACTTCATGGCATATACATGGCTTGAAGATACATGGTGTATGGAATTTGGCATAGAACTCATGGAGAAAGCTTGAAGAAAAAGACATGTAATATGGAATCAAAGAGGCAAACACAAAATTGATGGGAGCTTAGGATTAGAAGCAATAGGCTAAAGCCATTTTTGTGTAATTTGATTTTGTAATGAGATTTTGGTAATAAATGTTGTAATAGATAGCAACCTGAACTAAGTGTTAAATGGAGTTTGGGAATGGACTTTTGGCTTGATTTTTTTGTGTGGATGTGGATGGATTTTGAATGGTGTAATGTTTGTAATGAATAATGATGTTGAATGAAACTTGAAAGGGTGTTGATGCTCTTGTAACTCTTGTGGCCTCGAAGATCCATTTTCAATACGCAAAGCATTTCCCCTCTCTTTGCTAGCCTTTGACCGATACCTTGCATCTTAAGAAAGTTTGGTTCACTCTTCTGTTGTTGCATTTGTAATTCGATCCCCCCATAACAATAAAGCTTTGAAGGAATCCTTGAAGAAGATAATAATTGAGCATAGGAGAATGCCTTAACACGAAATCCAGTGAACTCAAAATGAAACAACAATCTCAGACACCAAGCATAAGTAACTCTAATCTCTTGATACCTACGGGAATATAGACCTTAATCCTTCGAACTTGGTACATCTTGAGAGATAGTACCTCTATATCCTTTGAATGAATGCGAGAGCCTCAAAGCAATATAGGAACCCTAATTCTTCAAGATCCTTGATCCCAATACCAGATTTATTTATTAATGATGCATGATGTGTTAAATGACCTAGTGGAGGTGTGCAGATGAAATGCGAAGCTAAAGCCAGTTAGAAATTAAGGGGTAGGACAAATTTGGGGTATGACAGCTGCCCCTATTTAATCGTCTTAAACCTGAAGGTGAGATTGGCGCTAGCCTTTCGAACATTCGAGGTAGAAGAAGATTAAATACCAAGACCAGAAATTTGTCCTAAAAAGACGGTGCAAGTGTTATCCTTATTTTTGTTTTGATATCTGCTGGGGAAAGAGAAATTTATTTTTGCTTTTCTGGTGGAAGAATTTATGGTAAGCAATGGTTGGATGGTGATAGCTTGTAACGTAGCCAATGTGCCAATACAAGGTTCTCAATGGAAATGATTGTTGTATGAAACTGTGATTGGAAAATACGGGTTTGATGGAAAGGTAGGACCTACGATCCACGACTCGAAACTAGGGTAAGGTCAACGGACCTACGATCCACAAGAAATGAAAAAGACGAGGATAAGGTCAACGGACCTACGATCCACAAGAAATGAAAAAGGTGAGGATAAGGTCAACGGACCTACGATCCACAAGAATTGAAACAGATAAGGATAAGGTCAACGGACCTACGATCCACAAGAATGAAAAAGATGGGGATAAGGTCAACGGACCTACGATCCACAAGAATTGAAACAGATGAGGATAAGGTCAACGGACCTACGATCCACAAGAATGAAACAGATGAGGATAAGGTCAACGGACCTACGATCCACAAGAATGAAAAAGATGGGGATAAGGTCAACGGACCTACGATCCACAAGAATGAAAAAAGGGATAAACATCAACACTGGGGTTGGAGGACATCAACGCTGAGGTTGGAGCATATCAACACTGAGGTTGGGGGACATCAACACTGAGGTTGTGAAAGGAAAGGCGCCGACACTGAGGTCGAGGACATCAACACTGAGGTTGTGACGAGAAAAGATAAACATCAACACTGAGGTTGTGAATGACGATTGGCATCGACGCAGAGGTCGGTGGAGGAGTGATAGGCATCAACACAGGGGTTGGACAAGGAAAGGATAAGCGTAAACACTGAGGTTGAAAAAGGAAAGGTATCGACACTGAGGTCGAAGGAAGAAAGAATTAATATCAACACTGAGGTTGGAAATTAGTCTTGAAATGGTTTGCCAGGACGGAAGGCAAAGGATACACAACACAGGGGTTGGATCTAAAAGTTTTCCCGTACGAGGGAAGAGATCACGGAGACTAGTCACGACTAGACTCGATCAAAAGACATAATCACGAAGATGTTGATGCTGGCGAAGCATAAGAATTACATTAATCCCTCAGGCCAAAGGCGGGGTGTAACTCATCAAGAGTGGCAATCGTTCGAGTTGCCACACACCAAGTATGGTTATTCAAACGGTTGAAAAATGAGATGGGTTGAATGCCCACCCTCATTCGCACTCTAATCTTCACGCAGCACACGGGAAATAACCTCGGAGACAACGGTTCTGACGAAGAAGGCCAGGAGAGAGAAGATAAGATTTCTTTTGGGGATTGAGAATACCAGGTATTGGCACCATGGTTTGAGGAGATTTGTGATGTAGTAACAGATATCAATCGGAGTTTGTAAGGACAACTTTTTCTGTGGGGATGTATCATCGTCTTGATTGAATGTCGATTTGTATTATCTGGCTTATGCTTTGTATGCATGTTTGAATTTTATGGCGTAATGGTCCATTGTAATGGATATGCTACGCTTTGAGGATGAAATGCTGTATGCAATGGATACTATATGCAGAGTGCCAAATAAAGGCATTAGTGGGATAGAGAAACATGATCATTAGGGTCCATTGCTTATTGTCTTGAGGTGCCAATATGAATCGGTGTTGGAAACCCTACAGTACCAAAGATTATTGGCAACTGCCTTGAGGGTTGGAATGTAGCTTTGTTGGGGAGGAAGTGACTTCATTTGACTTTCCCTACATCTTGAATTTCTTGGGGATGGTGAGCTTGAGGAGATTCCCTCGATTCAGCATGTTGAGGATGAGAAATTCAGACAAGAAGACCAGGTTGGGGGGAGTGGAACAAACTCCCATAAACTCATGTGCCTGGGGAGAGACCGAAGTTCCAGGAGAAATAAACTCCTATGATCGGGGAGAGCAATACAACTCAGAAGATTGTGCCCCAAGATTCGTGGACTACGAAGGAATTTGCCCCAGAGGATCCTTGGAGAGATTTGTCAAATCTCGACGTAATTGCCCCAGATTGGTTGAACCCAAGAGAGATTCCTCGAATTGATTGCCCCAGATATGCTGACTTTGAGAGGTCGAACCTCGATTCAATTGCCCCAGATTGACCAACAGTGAATGGATGCTTCAGTTGACAGAGTTTTCACACAACTCGCCCCTTGGAGTAATCAGTCTTTGAAGTGAATGGCTCATGGAATCGATCAACTTTTTCTGCAATTGTTCATTGTTGGATCTTCCTTGATGTCAAGTGTCTATTCACAAGTAAAAGATATTTGTTTTGAAGATGCTAATATTAATGCAATGCTTATGCTAGCTTCGAAATCAAAGTTATTAAAACAAAGTTGTGACATTCAGTGTTTGAATTATTTGTCATATCGATATCAACATAAATGGTAAGCAAACATCTAGGAGTCAGTTTTACACAACTTGCTTTTGAAATAAACCCTGCTTCAATTAGGTCTTTTAAGGGTTGTAACGTGGCATGGTTCACGGTTTTAGAAAGAAAGGATTTAAGGCTCGAAGTGTAACCTAACCCACCCATTCTTCGTGATGTTCTCCAGTCCTAAATTCAACTTAACCTGATACGAGCGTTCATCCTTCAAGAGGAGTTTGAGATGGTTGAGGAATCAATGAAGTCTTCTTGGACATGGCAGTCACTCACTTTCTTCTTTGGCGTCTGATCACACGACATTGTTCCTTTGATGAGGATCTTTATGTTGTAATCCTCATTTTTCGCTTCTGCTTTGCTTTCTCCTTTTTTTTGTTTCCCTAAATTTTGCCTGGACAAATTCTTTTGAATTTCATTTTGGAGTCCAGCGGGATGCCCTAATTTTTGCCTAAGTCACTTGTTTTCAAGTTGTTGACTTAGCGGGCTTTCTTTCTTTCTTTCAAGTTGTCAATGCTCGATGCGAGTTCCATTCTGGGGCACCTGGCCATGACATTGAGAATTGTAAGGCGATGAAACATCAAGTTCAAGATCTCATTGATTCAAAAGTGATTTTGTTCACCCCCGAGGGTATGATTGTTCAAGGAAACAAGGTTCCATATGTGGTGGAAGGAAAGGTTGATTCATACTTCTATGTCGGATCTACTTCAAATGCACCATCTTGGGTTCCAGGTTTCCCACTTCATCAGTCTCCGATTGTTTCACAACCAAATCAAAGGGAGAAGACACCTGAACAGAATCACCAACAAGGTCATCTGAATGAATACCCACCTAGAAGTAATTTGGGACGAAGAAATGCTCCTCTGGACCAGATTCCTATGACATACACTAAACTTCTGCCATATCTGGTGCAAAGCTCATTGGTGGTCCCCAAATCTCTGAAACCTCCACCACGCCCGTTTCCACCTGGGCATGACCCTAATGTGCAATGTGGGTACCACGCTGGATCAGCAGGGCACTCAACCGAGGACTGCAACGCTTTCAAAGCCAAGGTGCAACAGTTGATCGACGAGAGACATATAACCATTCAAGGAGGAAACATGTGGGTGAACGGAATGCCCGTTCCCAAGTGAATGTCCGTATTCCAAGAAGTGTCACAAAAAGAAATAAGCCCAGAAGGAGTCAAGTCTCCTCAACTATGGCAATCATCATTTCATTTCTGTATTCTCATTTCAGTGTTTCCTGTTTTGTAGAAGGCTACTTCCTCGTTCGAACTCATTGGTATAATAATAATGAAAACATCACAAATTCTCGAGCAACTTTGTCAGAATCTTTTTCAAAAAGTAATCAAGGATGTTTTGTAGAAGCATCTCTCATTCTCAAGGTTCTTGTGCTCAGTTGTATCCGTGGAGGTTGGTGTTTGAGCTCTCCTTACAACAAGTAGCTTCTCTAAGTTTGGTGACCACACAAGGTTCCTCCATGTTTGACGGCAAATACTTCTTCAGTGAATATGCTTGGGGCTCCCGCACGAGGGATAAGCAAGACGCACTCTTATCTTGAGCATTGCATCATTCGCATTGCTCGAATCCCTAAAGCATTACAAATTCTTGGGTGACTTCGTCAAAATCTTCTTCCGTGTGATAATCAAGAGTGTTCTTCACAATGCTTCTCATTCTCAAGGTTCTACTTCATATACCAGTTGCCTTTTCTCAGGATCCTCCTTCTCAGTGGCCTTGCTAGTTAACAGAGACAAGAAGGACATGAGAAACAAATTGATGTGATTCTATTGCCTTGTGCCCATTCGTTTCCTTGTTTGTTGGAATCACAATTGGTTAAGATTCTAGTATTGGGTCTTCTTCACCACAAGTAGCTCTCTTGAGTTGATGATCATACAAGATTCTTCCCATTTATGATGGCGATTACTACTCTAGCAACTATGCTTGGGGCTCCCGCACGAGGGATAAGCAAGACATACTCTTATCTTGAGCATTGCATCACTCGCATTGCTCGAATCCCTAAAGTAAGGCAAAAGTTTACAACGCTTAGGTGACTTCGTGGGAGTTCTCTTTTGAAGTAATCTGATGTATTTGGAAGGAACTGCAGAAAGTATTCAAGCTCAATGAGTCCAGGCAGAGTCAAGTCTCCTCAACAACGACATTCATTTAGTTTCTTACTGCATTCTCATAGTAATTTTTCCTTTGTGTGTTTAAGCATTGATAGCATGTAAAAACTTGTTAATTTCTGAACGAAAATAAAAATACATTGTTTATGTTCGTCTTGAAGCAGTCCATTCGTTTTCACTCATAAAAATGTTTTTGGCATTACGATACCAACTTTACTAATCTCTTGCTTAGGCAAAAAGCTAAGGGAGAATGATGAAAAAATAAAAATGCAAAATCTCCAATTGTGTACTTTTGAATAAAACCCTACTGAGGATGTACAGGCATTATTTCAAATCCCCAAACACCGGAGATATAAGGGAGATAGACCCTCGATAACCCCTTTGAGCCTTGAAGTAGGAGTTTCTTTTCTAATCATAAAAACCCTTATTTTAACCTTGGGGCAGGGTAGCGTTCATTTAACTTGATCGAGTGTTCAAAACTCACCAAAAGGGTATGCATCTAAGGATACAACAATGGTTATCCTCCAAAAGGTTGAGCAATGTCAAGACCGCAATGATTATCCTTATTCCATCAAGAGATCAAGAGATGACGATACCACAATGGTAATCCTTCATCAAATCAAAGGAGTGAGGCAGTCGCAATCACCTCAAACGAATCAAATACTATGCGAGGTCACACGACTTGTTCAAAAAAAAAGAGCAAAAAAAAAATGGCGAAAAAATAATGAAAATAAAAGATGAAAAGAAAATGGCAAAAGAAAAAAAGATGATGAAATTGCCAAGTCGTGTGATAATGAATCAGAAGAATAAAAGGTGAGCGATCGCCATGCCCAAAAAAAACCCCATTGATTCTTCAACCATCTCAAAATTCCTCGTGAGGGATGAACGCTCATGTTGAGTTAACTGAACCTAGGAATGGAGAACATCACGGAGGGGGTGGGTACAAATAATTTTGAGCCTAAAAATCCTTTGTTTTCTAAAAACCATGAACCCGGCCAAATTACAACCCTTAAAAGTCCTAATTGAAGTAGGGTTTATTTTGAAAACACACTCCGATGAGATGGTGTTTAACTGACTCCCAGTGAAGCGTGACCCATATCCATGTTGGTATCGTACTTTTGCTTTATCTTCCATATGCAAAATCGAGGTTGTTTCAACTAGTGATTCAGTCACAAGAGGTTGCAACCTCATTTCATAAAAAGTTTTAAAACTTCAAGACTAACATATGCTTTGCATTAGAATTATCATTCTTAGAATTAACATTCTTTTGCATGCAAAATTTGTGCTTAACATCAAGGAAATTTTCAAGGATGAGAATCAGTGAGCAACTTGATCATATCAAAATACAAGAGACTGGAGAATTCCGAAGAGTAAAAGCTAATCACTTCAAATGTTGACCATCAAGGGGCAGATTCTCTAAAAACTCCGTTGGGCATGAACAGTTAATGCCTTCTTTGATTACCTTGAGGGAAGAGTTTGAAGACTCCGTTGAGCGTGGTAAAGTTGTTTCCATGTTTGTTTAACTTCAAAACAATGAAGGCTTGAGGATTCTAGTAAGATGTACCTAATCAGGGGCAATTAAATCGAGGTTTGACCTCTCAAATTCAGCATATCTGGGGCAATCATGCCGATAAATCTCTTCAAGCGTTGATCAATCTGGGGCAATCATGTCGAGGAATCTCTCTTGAGTTCAACCAATCTGGGGCAGTTACGTCGAGATTCGACAAATCTCTCCAAGGATCCTTTGGGGCAAATTCCTCCATAAGTCACGAAGCTTGGGGCACAATTCTGAGTTTTTTTGTCGCTCCATGACCATAGGAGTTTTATTTCTCCTAGAAATTTGGTCTCTCCTCAAGCATAGGAGTTTATTTCTCCTAGGAGTCGTTCCACTTCCCTAATCAAGGCTCCTTATCTGGATCTCTCATCCCCAACATGGTGAATCGAGGGAATCTCCTCAAGCCGAAAATCCTCCAAGCAGTGGCACATGGTGAGAGGTCAGAAGTCATTCTACACTCTACAAGCCAATAACCAGAAGGGGCATCTTACAAATCAAGGTCCAACATTTATTGGCACCTCCACATGGTCCTTAACACTAAGGGGATTCTCCCTGGTGTTTACCTCATTAATGCCTTTATTTGGCATTTTGCATATAGTGTTCACTGCATATAACATTGCATCCTCAAAAGCGTAGCATATCCGCCAAAGCGGATCATTACGCCATAGAAAAATTCAAACATGCATACAAAGCATAAGCCAGATAATACAAATCAGCACTCAATCAAGCCGATGATACTTCCCCACATAAAATGTTGTCCTTACAAACTCCGATTGATATCTGTTACTACATCACAAATCTCCTCAAACCATGGTGCCAATACCTAGTATCCTTAATCTCCAAAAGAAGTCTCATTTTCTCTCTCCAACGTGGATCGGATACAATGTCTTTCTTCGTCAGAATCGTTGTCTCCGAGGTTATTTCCCGCATGATGCGTGCATATTAGAGCGTGAATGAGGGTGGGCATTCAACCCGTCTCATTTTTCAATCATTTGGATAACCATACTTGGTGTGTGGCAATTCGAACGATTGCCGCTCTTGAAGAGTTACACCCCGACTTTGGCCTGAGGGATCAATGTAATTCTTATGTTTCGCAAACATCAATATCTCCGTAATTTCCAATGGTTACTATCACCTTCTTGTCGAGTCTAAGCGTTATTAGTCTCGTCGTGGTTATTTCCCGTGTGCTGCATGCAATTAGAGTGCGAATGAGGGTGGGCATTCAACCCATCTCATTTTTCAAGCGTTTGAATAAACCATACTTGGTGTGTGGCAATTCGAGCGATTGCCACTCTTGAAGAGTTACACCCCGCCTTTGGCCTGAGGGATTAATGTAATTCTTATGCTTCGCAAGCATCAACATCTTCGTGATTACGTCTTTTGATCGAGTCTAGTCGTCACTAGTCTCCGTGGTCCCTTCCCCCGTACGGGAAAACTTTTCAAGTCCAACCACCGTGTTGTCAAAGCCCAGTTCCTAACCTGGCAAACCCTTTCAAAGCCCAGTTTCTAACCTGGCAAACCTTTTTCAAAGCCCAATTTTCAACTTGGCAAACCATTTCAAAACCGAACCCCGATGTTGAGTCTTAGATCGTACGAGGTCTATTCTGTCCTGAAGATTGTACGAGGTCTTTTCCCGATGTTGAGTCTTAGATCGTACGAGGTCTATTCTGTCATGAGGATCGTACGAGGTCTTCTCCCGATGTTGAGTCATAGGTCGCACGAGATCTTTTCCTTTCAGTCCTGAGGATCGTACGAGGTCTTCTCCCGATGTTGAGTCATAGGTCGCACGAGATCTTTTCCTTTCAGTCCTGAGGATCGTACGAGGTCTTCTCCCGATGTTGAGTCGTAGGTCGCACGAGATCTTTTCCTTTCAGTTTTGAAGATCGTACGAGGTCTTCTCCCAATGTTGAGTCGTAGGTCGCACGAGATCTTTTCCTTTCAGTCCTGAGGATCGTACGAGGTCTTCTCCCGATGTTGAGTCGTAGGTCGCACGAGATCTTTCCCTTTTAGTTTTGAAGATCATACGAGGTTTTCTCCCGATGTTGAGTCGTAGGTCGCACGAGATCTTTTCCTTTCAGTTTTGAAGATCGTACGAGGTCTTCTCCCGATGTCGAGTCTTAGGTCGCACGAGATCCTTTTCTGTTTTTGTCCTGAAGGTCGCACGAGATCTTTTCTTTCCTCTTTTGTTGTCGAGTCGAGGTTGAGTCGTGGATCGCACGAGATCTATTTCCTTTCAGTCATTGTTTCATGAAACATTTCTTTTGGGAACCTTGTATTGGCACCTTAGGCTACGTTACAAGCTATCACCGTTCATCCAATTACTCACTGTAAATATTCCCATCAGAAAAAAACAAAATTCTCTTTCCCCAGCAGATATCAAAAACCAAAAAATAAGGATAACACTCACACCATCCCCTCTTTAGGACAAATTTCTGGTACTTGGATATTTAATCTTCTTAAACCTCGAATGTTCGAAAGGCTAGCACCAATCTCACCTTCAGGTTTAAGACGATTAAATAGGGGCAGCTGTCATACCCCAAATTTGTCCTACCCTTTCAATTTTATCTGGCTTAGGCTCATGCATTTCATAGTCTCATGTACATACCTCTCATTATGTCATTAACATAATTCACGCATCATTAACATCTAAAAAACACGGGATCAGGGATCATGGAGTGTATTGAGGCCTTGCATAGGTGGTGGCACAAGGTTATTTATTTCTTCAAAGAGGGTGTCTTGCACTTGACCAAAGGATGTTGATGACTCAGTCATTTAAAGATTGCTTAATCAGATGGACTTCTTCGCTTAGGGCTTATTCCCCTATGCACCTAGTGATCTTTTAGATTTCTTTATTAAGGTTCTTGAGTTTATGTGCACTTGGTCAGGAGACTTTGCTATGGTACCATAGTTTGGCTTAGTACACTGATTCATTTGGATGAATTGGTCATATTACAACCATTGGTCTATCTGAAGTGTTCTCCCACTACGAGTTATTGACTTGATTCATCTAAGTGTATTTTTCTGTTACCAATACAAACATTTGGAGAAAGTGAAGGCATATTTAAATGTGAGAGAAAAAGGGACTTCGTTGAAACATTCAAGGGATCACAATTTAACTTTGTTTCAATCACTGGTTGCACCATAAGTCCATTCAAATACAGAGGGACCATTTCAAAGGAGCAGTACACTAAGGTGGAAAGGACTTAGAAAATCGAAATAAAAGGAAAATGAAAGAGAAAATCCATCCATTACATCATTTCAAAATTACACAAAACAACCATAAACCATTACGAATTCAATACTTCCATCTCAACACACCATACTGTACTGTACCTCAAGGAAATATTATGAAGAAATCATTACAAAAAATCAGAACTTGGAAGTACATGGAAAACTACACAAAGAAAATGAATATTCGGCCTACAATCAACTCTTGGTCGACCGTTAATTTTTGGTCAAAACAGTTGACCAAAAGTCAAACTGACCCTTGACCCTTTGACCCCTAAATCTAATTCCACTATGTTTTCGTGTTATCCCCAAGTTTCGTCAAGACTTCATCTTTCATGAGCACTCTTGATGTTTCTCCCATGTCTTAAGGACCATTTTATGCTCCAGGCCGAATACCATGTAATCTCAATGATCTCATGTTCAAAACCTGCATACAAGAAAAGCCACATCGAAACATTCATCAAAACCAAAATCCTGCATAATCATACTAAATCACAGGTCCATACATTAACAGAACCAATGCCAAAGCCATACGAAAACTCAGAGATATATATCCAAAGCATTCATGCGCCAACTGTCCAAACGCAGCCCATACATTCAAAAATAAAATTCATCTCGTGCCCACACTACATCCTAAGGCAGCCTATATCCAAAACACATAATCATGTCATTAAATCTCATCATGCTACTGTCCATGAATGTTGCTACTGTCATACATATCAATGCACATCAAGATGTTACAAGTACAAAAGCAAGAACTCAAATACCTCTTCAAAAGAATCTGGAACTGCATCATTCATAACAGTCCCATCCAAATATCATAAACAATACATACATATACTGCAACCCAAGAAAATAAACCAATTCACCCAAACCACAGTACCGCACATCTACATACTTGAAAGCATACACACATCAAGCACACGCCATTTGATTCATTGCCCAGGTTTTCTAACTAACAGTTTACTTGTCTTACTCATAACCAACTTCCTAGCAACCCTCAGTTTCAATTCAAACTAAATTCTCTTACTAATTTCCCACTCTTTATAACAGTGTTGCAACCAACCCTTAACTTCCTAACTAACTCTCTAACTGTCATAACAGAATCCTCTAACTGACTCAACCATTCTCTAACAGAATTTGCAAATAACAGTTACTATCCTAACTATCCCAACAGAGTAATAACAGAATCAGAAGAAAAGAGAGGATTTAGTGAGAACAGAAGAAAAAAAAAAGGAAGGAGTTCATAACAGAGTTACAACTAACCTCATAACCGAATCGATCTCTACCTTTCATTGGTGTAACAAACTTTTGAATTCAAGGGCTCAGATTCTTCATCTGTAACTAACATCTCCCCCTAATCTCTATATAATCCGAACCTCCACCTTCAAACTCCTCTCTCCACCATTTTCTTCATTCATCTCCTCCATAATCATTCTACACAATTCTCTTCATTCTTTTTCATCTTCATCTTCGTTCAACCTTCACCATCTCCTTCTCTCTCACAATTCTCTGCAACCTCTCTTTCTTCTCCTTCAATCTTTCTCCATAACTTTCACTCTCTGAACATCCATCATCACGCGGCCACACCTTCTTCACCACCAACCTTCAACTTCATCTTTCATCCTCATACCACACGAACAACAACTCTCAACATCCCTCAGTCCTCATACCACACAGAAGAACACAACAAGACGAAAACAGAGAAGAAGAAGAAGAGAAAACTCGAAAATCAGAATAGAAGAAAAAGAATTCTCAGAATGAAAACAAAAAAGGAGAATTAGAAAAGAACTCACCGTAACCGTCTCTCGGGGCTCCAATAATCAACATCGAAATTTCATCTTCTGGTACATTCCTTCCGCTATATCCATCAGCACCGCATCACTGTTCTCACCAATCTTGCTTCAATCCGCAACGCCTTCATCGGTCTCAAAGTTCTGCAGAGAACTCCTTCACGCAATCGTCATCGCTTCAATCAATTTCTGTATCTTCATCACCTTCAACTGCAACAATGACCTAATCTACAACAAACCAATAACCACGCATCGCATCAGAAAATTCAAGAAGAAGAGACCGAGATAGCACTGAGTCGGGAGAAACTGAGTTTGACTCGAGGCGGAGAGGAAACGGAGAGTGGAAGAAGAATCGATTTGAGATTGAGTCGGAAATACGAAGGCGAGATAGAAAGATGAGAAGAGACGGCGTGAGGCTGACTATCGGAGGCCGGAGAACGATCGGAGAGGGAGATTCGGCCGTCACTTTCGTTCACGCGTGAAAGAAGAAGAGAGAAGGCGAGAGGTCACAATTCCTAACCCTAAATTCCTCTTTCATTTGTTTTTTAATTAACATTAGTATTAATCAGGTTTAATTAGGGATAATTGCATTTAGTTAGGATTAATAGATGTATTAGGTTTAATTAGTATTAATTGAAATGCAAAGTATTAATTCTGAAAATAAATTGGATCAAACAAGCTCGGGCCTTCACGAATTCACTCCACACCCCCCACCTAAGCCCATGCACTCTGCTTTTCTTTTTTTGTTTGCTACAAAATTCTGTTGGGCCTGACTCCTATAGGCCCTGCGCCCGGATTACTGTTGCACCACCATTCCCAGCTTACACCCCCTCTGGGCCCATATTTTCTTTATTAGAATTTAGGTTTTTCAACATAGTTTTTTTCTTATTTTTTCTTATTGATAAAAAACAATAAAATCAATAAAATTTGTTAGACTTTTAGGTCACTTTTTAGGAATTAATCTTGGTCCCTTTAATTGACATTTTTCATAATAAAAAACTCATAAAAATAAGTAGATTTTAGGTTAATTTTGACATTAATCTTTTTGAACTCATTTCTTTCATAAAAAACCATAAAAATAATAGTACTTTTAATTCACTTCTGTGCTATATTTTGACTTGTTCTTTTTCATGCTATTTTCAATATTCTACTTAGCGCTTTATTCTTCATGCTTCTTTTAAATCCTAACCTTAGGTAGGGACCATGATAACATTAGGTAGAAATTCCCTTCATACTTAGGCTAGTTTCTTTTTTCTCAAACACCTAAAACATCTAATAAATACTTGAATAAAATCCCCTTTAAAAAATACAAAGAAAATACTTAAAACACTAATAATCAAAGTGAAAATTCTTAAAAAGGGAATGGAACCTTGAAACATCCCTTGCTTAAGGGAATGTTCGAGTGCTTGGATCTCCCTTGCTTAAGGGTCCCATTCAGGCGTAAGTTCCCAACTTCTAAAAAACACAAACCAAAGAGTAACTCGAGTTTCCCTTGCTTAAGGGATCTCCTCGAAACGCTCAAACTCTCTCTCTTCTCTCCTTTCTTAAGGGCATTGTTATCTCCGCTCCATTGCATCCTAGGCTGTCCCCTTATGCAAGAGCGCGAGCGTTAACTCCGCCCAACTAAAAAACACAAAAATAAACAGAAAATCGTGAGCCGAACTACGGCGCTCTGATTCCTGAAAAGGATACGTAGGCATCAAGTCGCGGGGCTTGAACGAGCACACTTGTAAATATTCCTTCTTTTCCCCGTATTTCTTTTGCATTCATTCGCACGTAGACATAGACATAGTACACACCCTTTAGATAGAAACAAACATAGGTGGATACCATCGAGTACGATGGGCGCGAGGGGTGCTAATACCTTCCCCTTGCGTAACTGACTCCCGTACCTTGATTCTCTGGTCGCAAGACCCTGTTCCTTCCTTTGTTAGGTTTTTTGATATTCCTTTCCCCTATGGGATAAATATATTGGTGGCGACTCTGTTCATTTTTCGCGAGCGTGCGACACTATCCCCTGCAGGCAGGAACAACTACACGTTCCCTTATGCAACAAGGTACGTCTTTTTCTCTTTTTCAACGCTATTCCTTGAACGCTAACTCTCTTTTACATAAAAATCTGAAATAACATTTTTGCTCTTTTTTCTTAGGTTCTGTGGTCCTAAATTGGATTACAGTAAGAATCCGAGGGGGAGTGTTGTTTTGTATCGGGACCTAATTGATCACCTCCGAGCTGAAGATGTATTACCCCTAAACTTTTATATGATCATATAGATGTATTACAATTCATCATGTTTTTTAATAATATGTTATTTTTTCTCCTACGCAGTTAATTGGAGACCATACTTGTTGCTGGACCATGAGCCAAACGAGAGTGACCGGGAAGTTTGGACTGCAGTAGTACCGATAATAAGGTTCAACATCGTGGAGATGCACCAATCTGACCGTGTGAGACTGCAGTTTGGCATGCATCAACCGATCCCGGATCCCCCCACTGATTTGGGTCGCTGGCATATTAAAAGAGTTAACAATCAATGGGACCACGCAGATTATCGTACATTCGCACCTGAATTTTGTGAGATGTGGAAGCAGCGTCGTAGCCGTCTGCTACAATTCCCTGTTGCCCAACTCCCCATGTTTCCAACCGCGGGATACCTTGCTTGGTATAGAACAGTCACAACCCCCGATATGTATGTGTCAGACCCCTACTACCTACACGACCCCCGCCAACAACAACACGCACAACAACCACCCCAACAATACGCACAACAACCACCCCAACAATACGCACAACAACCACCCCAACAACCACCCCAACAACGCCAACAACGCCGACAACGCCAAACATCCAAACAACCTGACCATGAGGAATATCAAACAACACCAACAACGCCCTACCAAAGTCAACCCTTCCAACAACAATCATGGGGCTTCACCCAACAACTCCGTGACGCCGACCCCTCCACTAGGCTACCCGTCCAACAACAATCGTGGGGCTTCACCCAACAACACTATGACGCCGGCCCCTCCTCCTCCACTAGGCAACCCATCCAGCAACAATCATGGGCCTTCACCCAACAACACGGCGACGCCGGCCCCTCCAACTACAATAGGCAACCCAGCCCCGACATGGGTTCAGATGACGATTACGACCCAAACGAGCAAATGACCACTCAATCGTCACAGTACCAACAACATGGATACCCCACACCCCAATTTCCACAACACCAACAATATGGGTACACCACACCCCAACAAACAATGCCATTTTTTCAAGGTCAATCAAGCGCTGGCTTTTACCGACCATGTGACGCAACTCCACCGCCAAGACAAATCTTTGAGGGCATGGGGACCCGACTATTTGACAGCAACATACAAAAATACATGTCCAATGAGCGCATGGAGGGGCTAATCCGAGGACCACCTACCCAGACACAACAAGAACAACCAAGGAATAGGGGGGGTCGTGGAGAAGTGGCTCGTCGAGAACCTTCCAACCGGAATCGAACAGTTCCAGATTGCGGAACTGGCGGTGAGAGGGGTCATGGTCCGGCTCCGGGTCGGAGGGGTCGTGGTCGGAGGGGTCGTGAATAGCATAATATCCATGTTTTATAAATTTTCTTTTTTTTACCGTATTTGTAATGTTTGAACTGTATGACCGTATTTGTAATGTTGTTTCTGCATTTCTTGTATTTGTAATGTTTGGAATGAATGACATGTGGTGTTTCATTATTTATTTAATTGTTAAAACAATTTTATTAATAAATAAAAAAAACAAAATATAATTTATTTATTTATGTTAAAATCCATTTTATTAATAAATAAAAAAAATTAAAAAAAATAGTATATAAACAAGAAAAAAAAACAAAAAAAAATAATAAAAAAAAAGAACATGGGAGTAGGCGCCACCCTAGGTGGCTAATAAGCAAAAAATCAACATTGATGCCACCCTGGGTGGCGCATATGTTGTGAGAAATTGGTGGTTGGCGCCACCTGAGGTGGCTCCTATGTGGAGACCACCTCTGAAACCTGGTCATACCGGTAATTTTTCCGAAAAGATGGTTTTTGGTGTAAATAAATTATTAAACATGGTTATTTGGATTTTTTTTTCTTTCTGCGTGAATGAGCATGTTTTCGTTATATTTGTACATGTTACGTATGATTTGAGTTTTCGATTCATTTATGTAGTGTTTGATTTTTTTTCCTTCATTTTATAGGTATTGGTGCATTTAGGGAGCCTCGAACAATAAAGTGTTGAAGGCACAACTTCGAATATGCCATTTTGGAGCAATAAAGAAGAAAATTATGTAGTGCCCGCTTAGCCCTAGTCCTTTTCAATAATAGAGACAAAATTGGATTTTTGAGCCCACTTAGCGCGGTCAGCCTGCTAAGCGGGGTCTCTTTTGTACAACCAGATATTTTGTAATAAAGCGCAAGCGCGCTAAGCCCATTGAGCCTGCTTAGTGCGCCTGCATAAATTTTGCCTATATCTTTCTCATTTTAGACATTTTCTAGGTTTTGGTTTTGGGGGTTTTTGTCCCAATTCCATCAATCTCATTCTTAGGTTAGGTTAGCTTAAAAAACAACAACCGGGTCGTGCATGTGGAAGATCGGAGGTGAATTTCTCATCAAGCAAAGCTAATAACCCGTGAGATGTTTAGTTTTTTCTCTTTCTCTTTGTGTATTTCTCTTTTGTTGGTTTTTGTTTGTATATTTACTCTGCACTTATGTATATTTGTCGCTCATGGCGTCGTATAAAATGTGCTTTACAAATCGCTATTGTTATTTTCCCTTATCCTATTGCATTTTATTTTAGGATTAGTGTTGCTGTAGAGATATACCTCAAAGATTCTTATTAGGGGTAGATTTTTGTTGGCTTCTAGACTCTAGAGATGGATTTAGAGCTAACAATCACTTGTGTGTCGAAGCTTAATGTTTCTGGGTTCGAGTTGCGCGCGAGAGATTACCGACGCGAGAACACAGATGTTCTCGCAACTTTGCGTTAGAGATAACCTAGGTTGTGATACATCTCGTTGGTGCTTCAGAGATGAACACTGATGTGAGAGACACGTGATAGTAATGACGAGTATTGTATATTGAGTGCAACTAATCGATAGGTTTAAGTTCGTAACGAGTGAGTGTATATTCATGTCTAATAGGTTATTCTATTTGAAGAATGTATTTATTTTTTTTATACCTTTTTTACTTTTATATCATTCAAAACCAAGCTCAGAAACAGAAAAACCGTTGAACAACATTCTAACCAGACCATTCTCTATGAACACGATAATTCTCGGAGTAATACTTCTAAATCATTTGGTTGCCGATTTACTCGGAGTAACATATATATATATATATATATATATATATATATATATATATATATATATATATTACTCTTAATTTTGATTTATAGGTAATGTGAAACTATTTTGGTTACAACCTGAAACAATTCCCCCAATTGAGATTAAGAGGCACAATGCGAACTTCGAGGTTCGATATACAACACTAATGTTCCAGTCAACCTCATGTCCTCACTATTACGACTATAAAGTATTGTCCGCTTTGGGGTGAGAACCTTTAAAAAAAATTAAAAAAAATATGTCTCATTGGGTTAAGAAGTATGAGTGTTGTATATACACTACCCTTATCTTCGACTTTCAAATAATGTGAGATTATTTTGGTCAGCCGGAAACAAGACTAATCTTCGAGTTGAAAGTTGAACAACTGTGAATTGTATCATAAATGAACAAGTTGAGAAATAGAATTTAGATTTTGTGTGTGAAGATGTTAGCTTGAGAATTTGAACTTCAATTCTCAACGCGAAAGTGTTAGAAAGGTGTGAAAATGCTAAGTACAAAATGACCAGGTTATAATTTTTTACATGCTTACCATTTCGACGAAGGTGGTTAGTTTGACTCGCCTATCAAGTGTTTTAGGACTTAGAGTATTTTGAGGCCAAGGATTAGATGACTTGAAGACCCACTACATGTGATTTAGAGGAGTCTCAGGAATAGATCCATCCGATTAGGATCATTATCTCTCTTTTCAAAATATGTTCAGAATCTCAAAAAGGTTTGTAGTAATTTGGCATACTCGACAAGAAACAGGCAGATTCTCAACAAGGACAACTAGAAGGCTAGAAGATGTTGTCGATAGAAGCATTTAGGAAGTTTAGGGGCAGTTGTAAACATTGTTAATGGTTTGCAGCAGTTCAAAACTGAAGACACATGGAAGCAAATAAAAAACAGACACTCATGTAATAGGATATGTGTTGAGTTCTAGGATAGTAATCGTTATCGATGGTTATTCATGTATGTAGTACATAAGTGGATTTATGTTATGTTATAAAGGTTCGCAAATTTTATCAGTATTCTCTATAGAACTCGAGTATCCAAGTCACAAAGAAAAAAAAGTTTCTGAGGAACATGTATGAATTTACGTCTCTTTTTTTATAATTTTTTAATCAAAGCATTTAATTTATTTTATTTTTTTTGTGTTTCTTTATTTACTTTGTCTTTTCAAACAAGTATACATTGTCCTCATTGGAAGTTCTATCTAATTTCCCCATATTCAAATTCCAAAACTCAAGCATAAACACATTTCTTCATACGGATTTGCACAAATTGTCATGGGGATTTTTTTTAGTTTAATTCTTTAAGTGAACTAAAACTTGTGATTTGATTTAATGAAAACATTAAACATATTAGCACGCCAATATGACCCTTTTGTGCAAGAAACTTAAACTTTTGCATAAAAGTATATTGTGTATTTTATTGTTTATTTTGTTCATACGTGAAATATTTTCAATGTTTGAGTGTGTAAGCGTCTAAGGAGTGGTAAAACTCTTGCTGAGATGGTTAATCTAATAAATCATTCCCTTCCTCAAAATTTTGAGATGATTCTAATACAAAAGAACAACCATGAAACGATGGTTGGTGGTGCAAGTACTTTAACAACCGTCTGAGTAACCGCTTATTTCGTTAGTCAAATGTTAGTTTTGACGATATTATTAGAAGTGGTGGTTCCTACACCACACGTATCCAGTACTCCAACTACTCTCAGGGTTACACAAACTTTGATAGGAGACCCTAGATCTTCTTTTCTCCCAAGTTTCATGTTACCCCTTATAGTAAGGAGTATCCATATGGCATGCCAACTACAATGATGGCAAACCTACAAACTATTGTATCTACATATGTAGATAATGCAATTACTATTGCGTCTCTCCTTAATCCATACTTATTTCTAGGATTTGGTATAAGCAATCATATTAGAATGGATCAACCTCAAGGAGGGTTAGGTCAAATCCCTCAAGTTATGTCTTCCATAACTACTAGTTTCCTCTTGTCTATGAGGCAAAAAATGGACGAAAGTAACCATGATATGGTGAACATGCTTATGCAACAAATTGGTATTGTGTTCAATCCTTTAATCCAAAACAAAAAAACATAGTTACCATTAATTGGCTCATCAAATGGGTCAAATTGTTGAGTTCTTTGATGATCCTCAGGCATCCATTCGACCAATACCTCAAATCCAAAATGTTAGGCCAATCCAAAACCTAGGAGTGCATGAAAATGAAGGGATCCTTAATAATTAAGGGCAATAAGTTATGCACCAACATGTTCAACAACTCGTACCTAGGGTAATCGAAGGGGATTTAGGTCGAAATGGGCCCTAAGTAGTGTTTGTTAAAAGGAAACAAGATACTGATCAAGTAGTTATAAAAGTCCAACAAAATAATTTTAGGGGAAAAATAATATAGATAGTATGATCGAACAGATCTTATCCAAAAATAGCCTTAGTGTTGGTCTTCATAGGCCTAATTTTTTCATGCATTATCAGGGTACGTTTTATAAATTAAACTTCCTAGAGGTTGGAAAATTGTTAAGTTTATAATGTTTGAAGGCGGTACTAATGAGTCTAATATGGAGCATATTACTCGATATCAGACAGAGGCAGGAGATTTGGCCAATAATAGAAACTTGAAGATGAAATACTTCCCTAACTCTTTAACCGAGAATGCCTTCACATGGTTCACCACCTTACCTCCAAATTCTATATGTAATTGGAATCAATTGGAAAGGGTGTATCACGAACAATTTTACATGGGTCAATCGAAGATCATCCTAAAAGAATTAGCCATTGTGAAACAAAAATTGGTTGAATCATAGATGATTATCTCAACAGGTTTAGGATAATGAAGACTAGATGTTTCACTCAAGTACTTGAAGATGAGTTAGTTGAAATGGCTATAGGAGGGTTAGACTATTACATTAGGAAAAAGTTAGATACCCAATATCTAAGGCATATGGCTCAGTTAGCAGATAGGGTTAAGAAACTCGAACAGATGAAACTGAAAAGAGTGTCTAAAGTATCGTACCAAAGTATGACATTTATCAAATTTTGCAATCTAAGGGTGGCTTTTTAAAGGCTATGCAAACAAAGGCACAACAGACATTTAGGAAAACATATTATTAAATTTGCAGTACAAGAAGGGAAAATAAGTACAAAAGTAAAAACTATAATTAACAGAAACCTAAATGGGATAGTTCTTTATCAAGATCATAAAAAATTAGTTGATTTTGTTTTGGGATGAGGTGTTGATCTATGAACTCATTGATGTCTTTGATTGTAGAATGAGGAAGAGAATTTTCTATTCGGGGTATCTTTTGATGTCTTTTGCTTCATAGTTTTTCAGTGATTCTTTTGTTTGTGAGTTTGAGCTTTATTGATGGAAAAATGGATTTTCCTATTTGAGATGATTTTTCCTTGAATTCTTTATTTTCAAAGTTGTATCTTGTTTCTTCTAGGATTTTTGTGATAAGGTTTCCATATGGAAGGGATGCTCCTTATTTCCTACTATCTATCATATGTTTGATTATTTATTTTGCCCAATTCACCTTGATTTTGTTTTCTAACAACCAAAGGGTTTTTACCCTAGTTTGCTTTAGGTGATCAAGGGTTCCTTGCCTATGAAGAAGAGTGTGAGAGATCACATAGTGGGTTATTCTACTTTCTGGAAGGATATATTTAGTTGTGAGTGGGTAAGGTATGTGTGAAGGGGGATCTTTCATTAAGGAGGATACAAAAGTGACATAATTGTACCTATTGATTTTGTCTTCTAACTTGATGAGGTGGTCTTCATGAGGAAGGTCAAGAAGTTTTCTGAAGTCTTCTACAGAAAGGATTTTCCAGTTTTTTCTTACTTCACTTTCAATAATTCCATTGGTTAGATGAAGGTTTGAGAAAAACATTTTCGCTAGGGTGGTATAAATTATTTTTGTGGGTGTGCAAAGAAAATTTGTGAGTTTGAGTTCTTTTAGGGTTTTGAAGAAGTTGCATTCTTCGAACTCTTTAGGATCTAAGGTATGAACTTTCATGATTGTTCAGTTGGCAAAGAGTTTGAATAATCTAATTTCTTGTTATTTCGTTGTAAATTCATCGGTGAAAGGGTTGGAGGTGAAGCTTAATCTTCTAGGATTCATGATGAATTTTTCGATAATAATCCTATTAATGTGCGGAGGAAAGAAAGTGTTAGATGCAAGAGAAGGTAAGAATACAATACTTATTTATAGCATATTTTCTGGTGGATTTCGGCTTGTATTCAGAGCAAGAATTGAATGAGGTTTGTGCTGTCCAAAAACCATATCCAAATTCGCCATATTTAGGTCTTCTAATCGGTTATATTTTGATTTAACCGATTAGATTTCTCAATCTTTCATATATTAATGCTGAGATTTAATCTTCTATGCGCATCAGGCTGATTTGGATTTGATTTGAAATTGTGTGTTTTAGACAATTATAATCGGTTAGCAACTTGTTCTAGTCAGTTATAATTATTCGTTTTGGACTTCTTGATGCTTTAGTTGGTTTGTTGGGCTTTTGTTGCTTCCTTAACACCTCCAATTGATACTTTTAGTACCCCTAAGCTTTAAATACTTTGAACAAACTTATTTTTTATGGGTTAGAAATAATTAATTAAAATGATTTATTTAAAGTATAAGAAAAATAATTAAATAATTATTTTAAGGATTTAATCAGATTTAATTGATTATTTCAACCTTAAAATAATTTTACCTATTTTATCAAGAAAATTCTTGATGAAAATCCCTTATGAAAAACACCTCAATGACGTGCCCTTCTCCAGACATCGTTGGATGCGAGAATTGGTGAAACCACAGTAATGGATAAGTACACCAGAGACTTATTCATTCTATTGATCATCTCAGATTATTAATCTTTGTTTTATTAATATTTAATTAAATATACAATGTTCTTCATTTAACTTTTGTTGAAAATGATAAAAGTCATACATCATTAAATTTGTTTTATTAATATTTTGGGTTCTTTTATTTTTCTTTTCAAGGAGTATAATGTAATTATGATTTTATTCTTAGTAGATATGTTTTAAGATATTTTTAGGATTTATACTCTTTAAATTTTTTATGAGTTTTGTTCGGTTCGATCTTAAGTCCGTGTCATTGCAGTTAAGAGATATTGTTTGTTTTAAGTTTAATAATTCTCACGTCTTTGTCCTTTAAAAAAGACGCCTTATTTGATTTCTAAGTAATTTGAAACTATTTTGGTTACAAACTGAAACAATTACCTCCCAATTGAGGTTGAGAGGTGCTAATGTTCTAATCAACCCCATATCCTCGCTATTGTGACTACGAAGTATTATCCGTTTTAAGAGTGAGAACCTTAAAATTTGATCTATAAAATTTATGTCTCGTTGGGTTAAGGAGTATGAGTGTTGTATATAAACTACCCTTATCTTTGATTTTCAAATAATGTGAGATTATTTTGGTCAGCCTGAAACAAGACTAATCTTCGAGTTGAAAGTTAAACAACTTGAACAACTATGAATTGTATCATAAATTAACAACTTGAGAAATATAATTTGGTTTTTGTGTGTGGAGAATATAGAGAAATTCATGGTGGTGATTACGAGTTTAAATTGACCAGGTCAAGCCAAGCCTTAGAAGGTTTGAGTATGACCTACAGTAAAATTTTAAGGCCTAAGTCTGTCCTATGGTATATGATAAGATTTTTTTTCTTGGCATGATTTAAGCTTTTTAAAAGTATGGTATGGCCTGAGAAACTTATTTAAAAACCTATTTCTTATTAAGGATTTCAAATATTTCATTTTACCTATGTAGTCTTATAGACCGACCTATATTTCATTTAATTTTCCCTCATTAGATAGTGAAGTAAATTAAACCATAATAATAATTAGGTTTGCATATTTAACCTCGTAATCGTTGACGCTTGACTTATCATAGTTATCATTAGAGTTGTTGTCATCATCATCAAAAGTATATGTCATATTACCTGCAAAACAAGGTTCCACAGTAACAATATCCAAAAAGAGTATTGTCAACTCATGCTTTACCTCTAATATTGAGCCTAAGAACATCAAGGAAGCATTTAATGATGAATCATGGATCAATGCTATACAAAAAGAAGTTTTCTAGCTTGAAAGAAATAAGGTATGGGAGCTAGTTCCTAGACTTGGAGATGTGAACGTCATTAGTACCAAGTGGATTTACAAGAAAGAATCTATTGAAAGTGGTAACATGACAAATAATAGGGCAAGGTTAGTTGCTCAAGGGTATACTCGAATAGAAGGAGTCGACTTTGATGAGACATTTCCCCCAGTAACAAGACAAGAATCCATTAGACTATTGCTAGGAATTTCATGCATGATGAAATTCATACTATTTTAAATGGATGTTAAAAGTGTCTTTCTAAACGGTTATCTTAATAAATAGGTCTATGTTGAGCAACCTAAGGGGTCACCCATCCCAACTCTCTTGATCATGTATAAAAATTAAAGAAAGCTCACTATGGCTTGAAACAAACTCCAAGAACGTGGTATGAAAGATTAACGAAGTTCCTGATCAATGGATACAATAGAGGGGAAATAGACAAAAATATATTTTGTGAAGAATGATGGAGGGAAGCTTATGAAGAGGGATCTGGTTCTAAGACAAATTGTCGTTGAGTGGACAAAATCAGTAACAAACCTCTAATGTCATGAATTGGTACCACATGCATATAGATTTGAGGTGTTTTTGCATTGCATACATATTAGCATGGTGATTGATGATTTTGTGCTAGTGAATTATTTGTTGATAACTGTTATTGTCGTTTATGCTACCATTTCTGATCTTTTGCACCGCTAACATATTTGAGCGTATTCTCACGCCTTATTTTCTTGTTGTGTTGGCTTTACGTATATGATGCAGATACTCAGGTAGAGACTGAGGAGCCTTAGATTTTGTCGTGTGGAATATCACATTATGCCTTCTTCATTTTATTACTTTTTGCGTCTTTATTATTACTTGGTGTCACTCTGATAGTATAATACTAGGGAAGAGATCATTATGTTTTTATTTTACTAAATGTTGAGTTGTTATTAAACTGATGTTTATTCAATTTGAAAGAAATTCTATTTTGAGACTATGAAATATTGTTAAAATGTTCTTATAATTTCCGCTCCGATATGTCTAAGTCGTGACAATTGTGTTATGCTTAGATTGTGTAACACTCTATTTGTAAGAGTATACTCTGATTATTTTTATAAAATGTGCCTCATGGAATTAGGGTGTTACAAGTACCACCGTGATTGATTTTTGAAATGACATGAGAGTACAAACCAAGTTCATATCATTCGTTCACCCACAAGTGAACAGACAAGCAGAATCAACAAATAAAGTGATATATAAGGGGATCAAGAAGAAGCTGGATGACACCAAAGGATTGTGGGTTGATCAAATTCCCAAAGTGTTATGGTCCTATCACACCGTCCCTTTTCCACCATCGAGGAAATCCCCTTTTTCACTAGTGTATGGGAAGGATACCGTGTTTCTATTCGAAATCGACACGGCATTATAGAAACACTCCCAATTCAACAAGGAAGAAAATGAAGTTAGGCTAAGATGCGTCACTGACCTAATTGAAGAGCTAAGAGATGTCAGTTACATCTAAGAATTTGCCATTAAGCAAAGAGCGGTCAAAAAATATAACTCCAAGGTGGTTTGAGGAGAGATGCGTAAAGTCGATTTAGTGGAGCCTCCCAAGAAGGAAATCTACATAAGTTTCTTAATGGAGCCTACAAGCTCAAAAAATTGAATGGATGAATCATTCCAAGAACATGGAATTTAGTCAATCTGAGATATTATTATAGTTGACACCTATGTAAGAAAACTATTGTAAAAGATTATGATATTTGCAACAAGTTATTATCGTTTGACGGTCTACTTGAATTGTCGAACTTCCATAGGAAGATCCTCGCTGCCTGTTGAAGCAGGCATAGCGGCAAGCAACAAAAGATTTGGAAATATTGATCCGGGATTTATCGTCCTCAGAGATGGAGAGATGCCATTCAACAGTTTCTACGGTTTCGAGCTTGGGTTTGAATGAACGAAAAGTAAACAAAGATATGGGTAGGAAAAAATAAACACATTCTTAGAAGAGAAATAACTTATCAGGCATGCAAATATATTCACTCTTCACAAACGTAAACTTACCGACCCATTATACTCAACCTACGCTACTCATCTATGTTATCACGTATCTCTCACATAAGCGTCCGTCTCTGGAGCACAAACGAGATCATCTCACAACTAAGGTTATCTCTAACGCGAAGCTGCGAGAACATTCGTATTCTCGCGTCAACAATCTCTCGCGTGACGCTCAAACACGAAAGCATTAAGTACAAATACAAACAGTGAATGTTAGCTCTAAATCTATCTCTAGAGTTCAGAACCAACAGATAATTATCCTAGATAAAGATTTAAGAAGTTTATCTCTAAAGCAACCTAAATCCATAGCATAGAGCAAAAATCCAGGATAACATCAACACAGATTTATAAAGCAAGTTAAATATAACATTCTAATCGGTAAATATACATAAGATTCGAGTAACTATACAAAGAAACCCAACACAAAGAAATACACAGAGAATAGAAGAGATAAACCAAACATCTCGCGAGTTGTCAGCTTCGGTTGATGAGAAATCCACCTCCGATCTTCCAAGTGCATGACCCGGTGTTGTTTTCTAAGTTAATCCTACTCTAAGAATGAAAATGATGGAGTTGGAACCAAAAACTCTCCAAAACCATAACCCTAAAATGTTACAAATAAAAGAAATATAAACACAATTTTGCACAGGTCCGCTAAAAGGGATACCTCCGCTAAGCGGACTACACTTATTTTCCAAAATATCTGTAACAGTATACGTAGGCTCGCTAAGCGTCTACCTCCGCTAAGCGGACCCCAAAAATCTTCCAGCTTTTGTTTTTCTCCGCTTCAAACGGGCTTATTGAAATTTGATAGCATAAGCGCGCTGGTGCTCCGCTAAGTGGACTGTTCTGCATAATTTTTCTTATTTAGCTCAAAAATTGCGCAATCGAAGTCGTGCCTTCGACACTTTATTCCTCGAGGCTCCGATATGCATAAATACCTATAAAAACAAAGGAAAAACTATTAAACGGTACACAAAACGAATCAAAACTCAATTATGCTAATATTTACATAAAAGTCGGGATTTTATTACAAAAACTATACGAATAGAATTGATAAGTGCCACATTTATATACTCAAAATATCGACATTTTGGCACTTATCACTGCCTTACGGGGTAATTACATTGTTGGACTTCCACAAGAAGACCCTTGCCGCTCTACAAGGTAATCACATTGCTAGACTTTTACAAGAAGATCCTTGTCGACCTACGAGGTAATTGAATGGTTGGATTTCCACATGAATATCTTTTCTGCCCTATGGAGTAATGAAATTGTTGGACTTCCACAGGAACATCTTTTTTGTCCTATGGGGTAATTACGTTGCTGGACTTCCTCGAGAAGATTCTTGTCGCCCTACGAGGTGATTGAATGGTTTAAATTCCCCATGATGATCCTTTCCAGCCTACGGGGTAACTGAATTACTAGATTTCCACATGAAAATCCTAGCCACTTATGAGCAACGCCGTTACGAAGATTTGTTCAAGTATCATAAAAAAGGACTCATTAAATCTCTCCTGAGGGACTTGACTAAGTATCTCCCGAGGGAATCATCTAAGTCTCGTGAGGAAGGACCCAACTATGTTTTGCACGAGGGACACGACTAGGTATCGCTTGAGGGACCTAATTAAGTATCGCCTGAGAGACTTAACTAAGTCTCACCTGAAGGACTCTAATAATTATTGCCTGAGAGACTCAACAAAGTTTCACTTGAGGGATTCAACTAAGACTCACCATGAAAACTTAATTAAACCTCGTCCAAAAGGTTCATATGAAGCTTCGAGAACTGAAAGTAGAAATAGAGCTTCGACTAGGCTCTTGTTGAAGGCGCGAAGATGAGTAAAGGGTTTAAACACTTCGATCCCCACGAACTCTAGTGTTTGAGGTACTATGTATTGGTGTAATAGGAAAATACCTTAGGGGCGGGGGCGAAGGCATACTCTTAAACCACCGTCCTTCCTACGTGCCCTTTTATTGGTTTGAACACCCATTGTTTGGATATGGTACCCCTTTTTCGAATACATTTCCCATGACCTTGGTGTCTCTATCAATAATGTGAGATCATGCGTTAAATATGTATTGGGTCAATGAATGTTACATATGGGGTCATGGGATTTAACTTCACTCTCTGGATTTCAAGGAAATAAGTACCCAATCCTTAAGTGGTAGCAGTTGTAATACGGTGAACTGACTTTTTATCGATCGAAATGTCGCGGTTAAGCATGAGTCGCCACCGACTTTTATTTTATCCAAACAAATTCAGAAAGGCTAAAAGAAACAGAAAAAAACCTTTTAAAGAAATCTAAGTTCGGGGGGTAATTTATGCAAAGGGAAGGTGTAAGGCACCCTTTGCATCCATGGTTTTCCATGGGCTCTTAATTGCTTTGCTTGCTCGTTTTCAGAAAATGTAGATGAAAGAGGAAAAAATGGACTTTAGCTCGTAAATGAGCGTAGCCAGTTTTTGAAGAATTTTAAGAAAGAATATAGAAAATAGAGCATGGCAAGGCAATTAGGGGCAATTACCTTAAACTCAGATGATAGGTCTCTTTTTAGCCTTTCAGAATGAAAGGGTTAGTCCTTGCCATAAGAGGGCAGGAAGCCTTTCGTTTGGAGGTAGAAGGGTCATCGAATTATCGTTCGCCCAAAGACTAACCCATGCCATAGAGAGGCAGGTAGTCTAAGGGGAAGGATCAGAATAACCTTTCGTAGGCAACCAGAAGATACCTCAGCCCTTTTCGTAGGAAACTTCCGAGGGTCGAGGTCATGTTAGTGTATCGAAGGCAGCATCATTAGGGACCATGACCTTTTAATCGAGGCAACATGGCTGAGGTATCCTCGTATCCGAGGGACTGGCTATTCTGCAAAAAATACACAAGGCGAAGGCAACAGGCAACAAGCAACAGGCAACAGGCAACAAAGCAACAGAGAGGTTACCCAAAAGTGTGCGTGTGTGCATCAATCATGTGGTTCAATTCAGTTATTTATCTTGTAATTAGTGACTCTAATCCAGTTTAAATTTGCACTCCCTAAATTACTAACCACACAGTACATAAAGCAATAAAGGGGAGGGGAAAGTGAAACCAGCGGATCCCAACAGGGTTTGGCACAAGTAATAATAAAAGCCATAAAATAAAATAGGGTTTAGGGTTACCAACGACGTAGCTTTGGCATTTGACAAACCCTGGAAAGAAAAAAGAAGAGACAGAAAATAGAGAGTGAGTGCATTATCGGTTCGAAGGCGAACTTTATTAACCATAAAAGTAAAAATAATGAAGTTAATAAATAAAATAATAATAAAAGACACTTAGCTTCGAATTTGATCTGATATGGTTGACAGTCGGAGGAAGCCTCGAAGTTACCCTGAAAGTAGCAAGGCAAAGACAGAAAACAGATGGAGTGAGTGTATGCACAGTTCGGAAATATAAGGGCAAACCCTAAAATCAAAGGAAACAAAATAGACTTTTAAAAATAAATAGGGTACTTAGCTTTGTGAAGGGTGTGGCGCGTCGTCGGAGTGTATTTGAAGAGTAACCCTGAAAAAGGCACAGAAAAACGGAATATTTTTTAGTGTAGGTATGAACTTTCGTAAACCCTGATTAGGGTGCGAATTAAATAGAATCAACGAAATAACAATTAAATTACTTACTCCTAAACTGTAATTTTTTATCAATGAATGAAACATTTATAATTAATTAAATAAGTTAAATAATTTGGATAAAGTCAAATCAAATAAAACTATTAATTAAAATATTTTTATTTCAATACATTCTATTATTATTATTTTTTTTATGGGGAAAAGAAAAGAATTAAGAATGAATTTTTGTTAACAACGTATTTAAAAGAATTGTAAAAAACGATATATAAATAAAATAAATAGAAAAAAACATTAAGTTATATAATTAAAAAGAAACAAAATTAGAGGACTTAACTAATGATCCAGTGTGGATGGCCTGAGGGTCCATGGTATGCTCTTCACCTCCTTAGATGCGCTAGATCTACAAATTGGTAATCTGATGGTCCTGGAGCGAGGGTTCATAGTAACCCTTATGCCCGAGGCACACAGAATCTGCAGGGAGGGACTGAATTGAAAAAAAAGTTGGCAAGGCCAGGGATTGAACCCTGGACCTTTTGGTCACCACGCGCGCGACTTACCGCTTGGCCATGACACACTTGCTGTTAATCTAATGAATTCATAACAAAATAATTAGAAAAACGCATTATTCAGAATTAAAAAAAAACGCGCCCCTTTTGCATCGTCTTCCTCGTGAAGACTTCTGGAAATTCGTTACGAAATACCTGCAAATTCCCTACGAAATACACCATAGCCAATCCCTGCAAATCTCTATCTCATAGAATACACAACATAAACTCCATACAAGTACATGAATCAATTGGAAATCAACGTATAAACATGATAATATATAGCATCGATTTAGTCCAATTTTGCTTGCAATTGAAATCCCTAAATACAAACCCAAGAACCCTAACCATGGCATATCTTCACATAGGTGATGAATCGGTAATCAAACCATCCAGAAACAATGCATATGCTCAGGTAAACACAAATACATGGTCAAAACCAATTTATATCGTGCCAAAGGATGCAACCGAATTGAAAACAATATGGGGTAAATCGTGACTTACAGTGAGCAATTCACGACGAGTTTTGACTTGGGAGTGCTTGGAGAAGCTTCAGAATCGTCTAAAGAACATACAGCAATGCTTGAAACTTCTTGAATCCCCTCGAAACTTTGAAACCGAAGTGAGCTTTTGTGAAGAACAACAAACTTTTTTCTTGCGTTCTTGGCCGCTCATTCTCCTTTTGTTTTTGATTTCTGTTCAGTATATATACAAGTGATTTTAGGTTTAAGAACTTGAATCAAATCCCTCATATTTTGGATGATTGTAATTTGGTTTTGAATAGATATTGAATCCTTCCTTTTTAGTCTTCAATCAGATTCTACTCAATCCAATCTTACATGATTCCAGAAAATCAGAAATCAATTTCCCATGATTCCAATAATTCAGAATTTTGGCTTCTAAAAAAATTCAGAATCCGACTTATAATCTAATCCAACTATTCCATAACTTTTTATGATTTATTTAATATTTTAAATGAATAAAAAACTCAAATAAATATTAATAAATCCATAAAAAATAAAAAAAAAAAGTGGAATTAGAGACTTCTCTTAAAGTCATGGGCTTGGATCAATTTAAGTTCAATGGACTTTATTTCTATTTGCACCTAAAAACCAAAAAAAATAGAATGATATGTAAATATAATAAAATGATTCACTAATTTTAATTAAAATTCAACTTAAATCTAAATTGAATTAAAAAATATAATTGTAAGCCTAAAAAGGGTTAGTGAACCGAAAATATTGTTAAATCGTAAAAACGACCAAAATACGCAAAGATGTACGTGTGATACATATTTTCGAAAAAAATGCAAAATCAAGTTAATTTGCAGATGATATGCAAAGCATACGCTTAAAAAGAATCTGGAGGGCAAATTTTGGGGTATGACAGCAGTATTCTAAGAAGAATGAGATACATACCCAGAGGATTATAAATATCTCAGTACATTGATAAACTAGAGGAGGACAATATAGAAAATACATTTATGCAGAGGTTCTCACCCCACATGAGTTGACTCTCAACCTCATAACAAACCTTAAAGCCTCTGACATCCCTTAATCACAAGGGGTTATCACACATTTATACTTTTAGCAAATACAACATCTTAGCAAAAATATTATTCTCTTCAACATCTAAATGATTGAAAATCGAATGACCTTCTAATTTGTGATCCAAGTCATGATTGTGTACACTACACATCAGATTAAATTTCCAAATATTTCCAGCCATAGAGTACATGCACACCATGAAAGGACTTCCATATCCCATTGATTTGATATCACCACATTTCAACTTTTTATTTGTTTCTTTATACTCACCACCTCTTTTATACCCATCGCAACATAAACTTGTCTTCTATCAAAACCATACTAAGATCTCTAGATAATTATCCAAAAACCTAACTTATAAGCTTCTGCAAGGACCTACTTAAGCATATGATAACGTAATATAACATTTGTTTATTTATAAAATGATTCTCAACATCAAGTTTAGGAACACATAGTTCGACAACTTCTAGTATATTAACATCCAAACCCTATATTTAATTATTGCACGTAAAAATAAACAAAATCAAACAATAATTCACACTGATCTGGAAGGATCCTTCTGGACAAGGTTTGAAAGACTCCAAAATAATCCTTTCGGACGATATCAACATTAAAAAAATAAGAAATACTAGGATATGAATGAGTGGAAAGAGATAGACAAATACATTCTATGTAATTTAAAACGATAATGAGGTTGAAGATGTCAAAAAACATATTGTGTTTGTGGTGAATCACAATAATTGAATAATGAAATTTTTTTGTGAGAGCTTAAGAAAATACGAGATAGAATGTTGAGTCAAGTTTGAAAATCCGATCAACAATATACACACATATACACATACGCTCGCATAGAACACATTACACACATCCATGCATGCATGCAGACGCACACACATGTAAACGTATGCTAACAAACACGGTGCTTTCGAAATAATCTTTCGGACAAAATCAAAATAGGGCTTTATAGAAACTTTAAAAAATATGAGGTGTATTAAGAGGCAAAACAATTTTTTTTCTTTCACACTCTTATTATTAAACAAGACTAAGATATTTTTTTTTATTGCACATATTTTATAAGGTTGATATAGGGGCAGAAGTTGGGAGAGACACTCTCCTAATCTTGTTGGCATGCGCCCATACTTACTAACATCATTATGAAACTTGGAGTATTTGCTATTGCATTTGTGACCTAGTCCATGCAATAATTCTTCTTTTGGTTCAAACTTCAAACCATTAGTATTTTTCCAAAATGCATATAGAAGTAAAACACAAAAGCAATGAATTGTATCTATGATTTCTCATAGTTTATTATTGGCAAACTACCAAAGCTGATGTTTTTGTTCTCTTTATGTCTAACCCCTTTAGTATAATAACCTGAATTGTAGTGTATATCTTCAACTATTACCATTACCATTATCCTTACCAATACCAACTTAGTTATGGTGTGAGGTCATTCAAGACCAAATATAGATATACCAATGGTAAATGACCTCCTTTTCTCTTTACATGTAGTATATTTTAGTTTATTGGCTCATTTATGAAAGTGGAAATAGTTCATGTTAGGATATATATTAGAATTGAAAGAAGAAAGTCTTTTGGAGAAGAAGAGAGTGAAAGTTATGACTCCAAATTTGTTCAACGTTGAATCATGCTAAATTAGATCGGAAAGACAAGGATTCAAGGGAGATAAATTGCCCTCTCATAGAAGTGACAACGAAGTCCTTACTCCTCATCAAAGAAACATTAAAGCCTAATTAAGAGCTATTTTTAATTGTTTTCATTAAGGAGGAAAATACAAATATAAAGGTGGTAATTAAGTTTGAATTGTACTACATTGTTTTAAAAATTATATCGGATCGGCCAATCAAATTGGTTGAATAAAAATCGAAAGAGTTGTCAGTCTGGTCAGACTAATGGATCAAATAAATTATTGAATTAGTGGAAATTGTCTAGAACCTGTCAAAACCGGTAAAAACTAGTGAATCGACGGTTTTGAAAAACCGAAAGTTAAATATTTGTTTTTTTTCTTAGACAAAACATGTCGTTTTAATAATTTTAAAAAATTAAAATATAAAACAATTATTTAAAACATATTTTCCTACTTATAATTAAATTTAGGCTTAATTCATTCCGGGGTCCCTTAATTCATTATGTTAACTTGATTCATTCCGATAGCTTTTAATTTTAAATATATTTGGTGAGACAATATTGTTGAATGTCAACCATAAACTTCATTAATATTTTTAAGGTAATGCTAACTTGTGCCTTAAAGATACAAGTTAAGAAATCCAATTATAGAAATTTTGTTTTGAAAAAAATATTAAAAAAATTAATTTTATATTTTCATTAAAATCAGCGCACAATTTTTAAGATATTCTTTCTTCCATTGATTCTTAACTTGTGACCCTATGACACAAGTTAGTATTACCCATATTTTTAATATTAACCGTTTGATCATTTTAATAAATTTTACCCTTTCAAATATTGATGGTCTATTCATTCTAACAATACACCACCAACACTTAATTCTTTTTATGAATATGCATCTTCTTCCCCTCTTTTTCTTCTTCATCTGCATCGCCATCTTCATCATTTTTATCAAAATTCCTGAAAATTTTAAAAATTCCAAAAATGATTTGTTAAAAAATAATTAAGAATGACTTTGATTCAAGGTACAACTTTATTGTATATATTGCTTTGAATTAAAATACAAAAATAAAACTTAATTTTCTTGAAAAACTTATGAAAATACGACAAAAATATATTATGAACAAATTCATAAGTCGTTTTCATAAGTTTTCTTAAGCAAATAGTCTCACAAAAGTTATGCTATTAGATAAATTTGTATAAATTAATACAAATAAACTTTCAGTATCATTGATCTTTTAGATTTAGGATCCATTTGATGTGCATGATAAGAGATAGGATATGATATATGTATCACAACCTATCGCAATATAGTGTTTGATGACCAAAAAGATATGATAAGTTAATTCTAAAACTTATTCTATCCCGCCTTATTAGTTCAAATTGTTATCACTATGCCAAAAATGACTTTAGGCAGCGCACCTTAGACAACGCTTATTTCAAAAAGCACTGCTATAAGTTAAATAAAAAATAAAATACCGAAAGCACGTACGAAATTGTGTGAAAGCGCTGCTAAAAGGCCCATCTTAGACAGCGCTTATGAAAAGCACTGCTAAAAGGCCCATCTTAGACAGCGCTAAAAGGCCCATATTAGGAAGCGCTGCTAAAGACCCTCTTTAGAAAGCGCTTTCAACAAGCGCTGCCATAGGCCATTTATAAAAATTAAAGCAAAATGACAGAAGCTCTAAATTCAGTCTAATTCCCTCTTCTCTCTTCCACAGACGCACGAGCACGAACTCCAACCACCCTCTATTAACAACCTTCGTTCTCCCTCCGTTCACAGTTGTAAGAGCACGAACTTCCTCCGCCCGCCGTTCACACATTCGTCGCTCTCCCTCCGTTCACAGTCTTCGTTCTCCTCTCCGCCCTCCGTTCACAACCGCTCTTTTTCTCACAAAACAAAGGAAACCCTAACGAAGAAACCTTCAGATGTGACATATACTTTGAACCATGGAATTATTGGGTCAGTGGAAGCATCAAACTCTAACTCTCTCATCGACGTAGCCATGGAGAAGGAGAAGAAATCTAGCAATTTAACTAACACAGAACCTTCCTCCTTCAAGCTTCTTGCGTCATTCCCTTCTGGTCTCTCTCCATCACAGGTTCCCTCATCTTCCAACTTCTTAACACTCACTTTTCCCGCAATAATCTACTAAATTCATCACTCGCTTTTGAAGGTTTATGTTGAATTCGGTGACGCCTACGATCGAATCCCTCACTCTGACCTAACCTTGGAAAACTCCATCTCTGAGGTTTGTCACATTCCTTTCGCATTGTGATTTGTTTCTATATTCTTTCGTTGCTTGTATTTGTGATTACTTTTTCTTTATTTCTGCTGCACAGATTTGGGAGCAGAGAAGTGTACAAAACAAATCTCTCTTCAATGGAAATAAATTCAGAGTATCAGATTTTCTTACCTGCAATGATATTTAAATGGAAAAAATGTATAAAATATACAGCACCAAAATCCTCTGAAAAAAATAATGCCGACACGTGTCAGTGTCATTGTCATATTTCGAATTTCCATGGTTTGGTGTATAAGAGATGATTTATTTTAGTAAGGTTTAAGTTTGATGCTCTGACTAATAGTGTGTGTATCTTTTTTGTTGAAAATATCACAGTATGGAGGGCATGTTCTGCACACTGGAGGTGAATCTGACAATGAGCCACATGTATGCCTTCACCTAGGTTTGACGGATTATAGGTTGCTTCTCAGTGCTCATGTTGGAGTTGTTTCATTTTTATTTATCATGGTTAGTGATATTGATATGATAGGATTACAATGATTCTCGAATCTTGAATGATAAACTATAGTCTTAATGTTTGTGTGGATGCCTTCGCGATGTTAATCTATATCTATTTCAATGTTTGTGTTCATGAGTTCTAATGCGTGTTCATTGTTGACAATGATAGATTAATAATAACTGAAGTGATACGTTTGTTGGAAACATTTTGTTATCTCTAGTGTTTGCTTGAAACCAGTAGAATATATTTTGAATGCTGTCTTGAAGAATATCACGAATTCCTCTCACGTTAAAAATGACGCGGTTGCCACCGAAACGACACGCGACAGTGCCGGTTTTGTTTTCGTGAAGGATTTTCGGCCGCAGAGTGAAGATGGCGATGACCCTGTTCGTGAAGCGAAGAGTCTTAATGCTATAAGGACCGCGCTCGAGAATCTTGAAGACCACAAAAATGGCTGCAACTGACTCCTGTGAACTGCAACACAATGGAGGGCACTGTATCGCCAGGGGCCCTGCCGCAACAATGTTATTGTGCTGCAATTGGTAATCCTAATTATGCTATGTACCTATTAATGCTATTTATAATGATAATAGAAGTCAAATACCAATGTAGTACAATTCCATCTCAATGAGAATACTATTGTTACAAGATTAACATTTGACGGTGAGGATGAAATATAGCCTTTGTATTCATAAAGAATGGCCCAATTGTTGTTAAAGGTAATGAATATAAATAATGTTCCATGGAAAGGAAGGTTTGTATAACAGGGATAAGTATGATTTAATGAGTAAAATGTAAAGGTCTATTATTTGGTTTATGTGATGGTTAAGATGTTTAATGCATAAAATGAGCCGACAATATATATAGGTTGTAGACATTGTTTGTCCTTATCATGAATTTTTCGGCCCCACCTTGTTTGTTTTTTGAATATGGTTTTGTTCTAAATTATAATTTCATTCTGTTTGATATGTAGACCATTCAGACACAGCAGCGTGTTGAAAGAGATGCTGCAATTGCTCGTTTGGAACAGAGTAGAATTGTTCTTGCAATGAGACTGTCGGAACACCGTGGTAAAAAATATAAAGTCATTGAAGAAGCTCTTGCTTTTGTTGGAGATGTACAGGATGCAAGCGGCCTTATTTCACCTGAAGTTTTTGGACAACCAAAATGTACAGCTGAGAATTTTGTAGCTGATAAAGGGAAGAGATCTAATATACTCATTAGTGCTTTTGTCTCGAGTTTCAATTTTGTGAAGAAATCTTTCGGGTTGGATCATATGGGTGGAATAGTGGGCAATGCTGCTTTGGTTGTTGTTAGTATGATTGCTATGCTTCATTTACATCAGGTAACTAACCATAGACATCCATTTAGGGAAGAAAATAGAAATCACGGTAACAGAACTATGAGAATAGCTACTCAATTGGATTCTTCGTCCGGTGCCCATTTCAGTAATCTGGATGTATTGTTGGCTCGAGGTTAGGATTTAACCTCGATCATTATGGTGGAATGATGAGGGTTATGCCTCTAGCAATGTGTTTGTTTTCTTTCTTTCTTTTTTTTATTCTTTCTTTTGTCAGTGCTCTTGGTCCTTTGTTTTTTCTTGTGGTTTCAGCGGAGGGCTGAAACCTGGTCCGGGAATAGGAGAGAATATGCTAAAATGGAGGCATCCCTACTCTAGGCAGTTTGCTCGATGTGAATTGGTATAGTTTGATGTTGAGTTTCTTGAAGAAATCGCAGGTGAAAAATGGAATGGAGACTGCATATTATATGCCTTCAATGCAGGTTCGAATTTAAACTCGGGAAATGCTTGGATTAAATCATTTAAGCCTATCTATCTACTGACATAAAACACTTGTGAGACAGTTTTATAAAGTTCATGGAAACACCTTATGATATGTCTATAAGTTTGTTTCAGCTTATTTCCATAAGCTCTCCAGGATCTCCAGGATGGCTTATAAAATAGTTTTGAATAATGATGAGCTTTGTCAAATATGCCCTTTGTTCAAGTTTATATTTCCTTGATTTTTCTTGATGTTACTAATCCTCCTTCATTTCTTTTGATTTCATGTGATGAATGTAATGGTTGTTCTGAAATGTGTCATGGTTCCATTATTTTATATAAAGCATTGGTTTCATGTATAGTTGACAACCTCTTTCTGATTTTCCAGGGACTGTTGTTGACAACAAAATTTGGCAAACAAATGGAAGTTGACACAAAAGCACAATCACATAATTTGGCAAAATACAATTTAAAGGTGCTGATGTAGAAGATAGAGCTAACAAGTTCATTGTTGTTATTTTTTTAGAAATTCTCGAAGATAGTAATATGTAGATTTAACATCAATTTAGCATTTTAGAATTTTCAAGTTGTTGTATAGATCATTAATTATATATATATGTAGATTTTTTGTATATGCAAATTTGGTGATATATATATATATATATATATATATATATATATATATATATATATGTATAATTTTCAAGTTGTTGTTTTATATATTAAAACTATCAAATCTGGTGTCAAATATGGTGAAAATCTGGTGCAAAATATGGCCAAAAATTCTGGTAAAAATTTATTTTATATGAAAGCGCTGCATAAAGTTGGGAATAGACAGCGCTTTAAAAGAGAAGCGCTGCCTAAAGGGTGCCTTTAGCAGCGCTTTCAGAAAAAAACGCTGGCTAAAGGTGGCCTTTAGCAGCGCCTAAAGAGGCTTTTTCTTAAAAAAAAATTCAGAAAAACGCTGCCTAAAGGGGGCCTTTAGCAGCGCTTTCTAAGTAAAAGCGCTGCGTAAAAGGGGCCTTTAGCAGCGCTTTCTAAGTAAAAGTGCTGGCTAAAGGGGGCCTTTAGCAGCGCTTTCAAGGTTAAAAAAAGCGCTGCCTTTACCTACAACAGCGGTGGAATAGACAGCGCTTTAAAGCGCTGCCTAAAGCCAAAAAAAGCGCTGTCTTTTTACTTGTTTGGCGTAGTGTATCCTGAATATGAACCGTGTTAGAATCCGGCAGGATATGATAAGAAAATAATTTATTAATTTATCCCTATAAAATATAATTTAAAATAAAAAATTAAATGTGATAAAATATAAATAAATATTAATTTGATATTAAATTAAAAATATTAATAAATAATTCATAAAAAATTATGTATGATTGTCATAAGGATAATTTTTTAACTTCATATAATATAAAAAATTAAAATCTAATAAATTGAAATATTTAAAACTAAAATAAATATTAAAATTTTAAAAATATGAATACTAATTTTATTTTTATCAAATTAAATATATTTTCTTGTAAGGGTAGTTTTGTAATTTACATACTATATATACTTACTTTTATTTTTCTTATCTAATATGTGAAGGTTGAGAAGAACGTAAGAAATTGGGGGTTTAAATTGTGTTTTCTAAAAACTTTGATTCTTTTAAAAGGGTTTTCAAAAGTTAAAGAGATAGTTTAAAGAAGAATAAAAAGAACACTTTCAGTTATCCAAATTCACCTTCGAAAAGGATAATCATGTCCACCCGTCAAGGTGATTTCGCCTTAGAAAATGACTTAATCCACTAATCTTGAAAGATTTCAAACAACCTCTAAGAGTTTAGAAAGAGACCTTAGCCCTCTCAAGTATACAGACTATCAACCTAGTCACTTGAGGAAATCAAATCTCAATAGATTTACAAGTGAAATATTTATAAGATATTGCTTCTTAAAATCAGATTGAAACATCAACAGTTTAGCTCAAGTGTTAACACAATTTATGAGCAACAACTCTTGTGTTCTTACAGATTCTTAGAAACTAGATTTCTCACAATGGAGTGTTTAGTGCAGTTTCTCTAAGATTTTTCTTTTTTTCTCTTTTTCTCTTTGAAGTTTATTTGCCGAGTTTGAGAATATTGCTAGAATATCGTTTTTGTTCGTCAGCTTCTTCAAAAGAGTGTGTCTCATATATATAGTCTCATGATTATATTATCGTTAAAAGTGGATAAGAAGACACTTTCTTTGATGTAGCGGCTCCAAAAAGTCTTGGGGAACAATGAGAACATAAACGGCAGAATCGTACAATACGTTATGCAAAAGTGGAAAGGGTGATATACTTATGTACTATGTTGCTTCTTTTGCAAGTTTTTTATTGTCCTTCAATTGTGATGTACTTCTTATCTGAAGTAAAGCGTGCAGTGAGGACATCAAGTAACGTAGACATTTCAAGAGAGAGAATCTTGAGGAAGCAGAAAGAGGTCTTTAGAGTCAAGATAAACAGCCTATCTGAACGACGCATTCTGATTTTTGAACCGGAAGCAACAAGCATTTCTGAACTAAATTCTTGTATCAGAATAGCTGCTCTGCTTCAGAACATTTGTAGATCCTTTTCTGATGAGTTGTTCAACATTCTTCAGAACTGTTGACATCTCTTCAGAGTTGAGATGAATAGTTCTTTTGATGTGTGATGACATTAATTTTGATGATTATTTGGACAACAATCATAATCAACCAAAATAGTGAATCTGCATACTTAAGAAACTATATGAGTACAAGTTGTTATAAACAAATATATGTATTGTTATCATTAAAACTCAAAGATTGAATGCAGAACCAAATTTTGTTCTAACAATATGCTTCTTTAGTATTTTACATTCATGTATTATCATCTTATGAAACTGGCTTGTATTCCAACTTGTATAATGATGCTCTTGGACCTTGGAAAAATATCATTATATTATTGGCATATAGGACATGTGTTAGAATTTGTGTGCCTTTGTGTAGGTTCAATTGTTTTATTTTTTTATCATACAAAGGCTTTGCAAAAAAAACTTCTAAAAACCTCATTTTCTATGTACAATAACAATGGTGATAAGGGGTCTTCATATCTCACCTTCTAGTGCAATTGAAATAACCTTTTAATATTTCATTGATAGGTATAGACCGTATAGATCTGATGTCCATTATCCAGACACAAAATGTCTCATTGAACCCATATTAGGTGCCAAAGATCTGATGTGGACCTGAGGCGGTTGATATCAGACTTTATTGTCTAGGATGGTTAACACTAGTAACAAATGAACATTTGTTTACTGGTGCATCGTCAAGGAGGTGGGGTAATTACAAATACTTTGGCGCTCAATTCAATGACTATTTGAGGCAAAAGGGAGTATTTTATGTTAAAAATACCCTTTATCTAGATTCAATGTTTGCCTCTCATTTTATAAGTTGATTATAAGGTTTTACAAACCTAGAACCTTTTATATAGGATATTTTCCTGATGAGACATATGTCAGTGTTACATCCGTTTCATAATCTATTGATCTTGCTCAAATCACTTGCATCTATTGGATGTTTTTGTAGGGTGAAACTTTTGTATATTTTCGAGTTTCCATGATGTTCTTGCATGGGGCGCTTAAACATCGATCAATTGGAAATAGTCTAATGATCCATGAGGCGGTGGATGACTAAATTATTTTTTATTATGGTCTTATATACTTGGTGAGCTTTTTAAAACATATATGTCAGAGGCGGGAACAAATTTGAATTCTCACAATGAAACAAAATTTTGCTAAAATTGTCTTTAATTATGCAACAAAAAAAAAAGGGAAAACTACTTTTTTTTTTAATAAGCAATTTATATTTAGCGGGTTTTGAACTTGAGACCTTGAGAGGAGCACACTTTCTGGAGCCAAACGTTTCACCGCTAGATCACACACACGCACACCTTGAAGGAAAAACTACTTTAAAATAATGAATATAAGTAATTAATGCAATCTGCGCGTAGTTTGTAGTTTTAAAAAAACTCCATAATTTGTTCATGGATGTTAATGACTTTTAAAGTTAAATATTAAAATTCAAAATCAAATCTAATAATAAACTCTAAATCCAATCACGAGTTTTTATGCTGATAAAATATGATTTAATTCTTTAGATTCATGGGAAGATAGAAATAAACCAGATATTTAATGAAAATCTATATATTATATGTCGCAGCAAAAACAAATTACTTAAACCCTAACAGCTAGGGATATGGGTTATAGTTTATTGAGAACAATAAATTTATAATGTATAGTGAAATTTTCCCAATTCATATTTTAAATTCTTACATCATGAATAAATAAATAAAAGAATAAAGGAATTGATCAAATCGAACATTTTTTTATTGTTAATGTAACTAATTACCTCATTCTCCAAATAACATGAAGAAAAAAAAGGTGAAGCATTCGAACAACCTTTATCAATACTATTAATACATAATTTGATTGTGTCCAATCACTCAAATTTTCTTGACATATTTACCTTCACAATTATAGAAATAAATATATAAGAGATTATAACCTTCGAAAAATACCAGATCATTGCAGGGGTAAAAGTTATAAATTTTGTTATTAGTATTGAGTAGATGAATTTCCATTTCTGTTGTTAAGATTCATGTAGTATGACTAAGTTCGAACACCCCTTGTAACACATTCAACAAATTCAAAACAAATAAATTTTAAACTTTAGATAACATAAATAAGATTTTTTTTTCATATTTTGAACTTAATTTCCTTTGAGTCAAGAAAACAACAATTTGGACAATTTTTTTTTTTACCTAAGCTTGTTTTTTAAGTCAAGAAAACAACAATTTGGACAATTTTTTTACCTAAGCTTGTTTTTTTAGACTTTATCGTGAGGATAACTTTAATTCAAAATAATTGTTCTAACATCAATTTTTAATTGGTTGAGGTGAAAGCTTTGTCATAAAACTTATTATTTGTAGTAATGTTGTTTTAAATTAGCTATCTAAAACATGTTTTCATGGTTTTTATTCAATATCGAGATATACTTGTCAATTCTATATCCAAACTTTTCATCTACTATATGCTAAATTTTATAGATAGATTTAAGTTTATTATCAGCATGAGCTATCGAAGCTTAATGATATCGTATTGGTTAATATGCCAAGAAATCTTCTATTAGGTAATAGGATTGATCTCATATTGTTGACCCAAACATGAGCTATTACACAGATTGATGACTGTCAATTTTAACACTTGATTAAAATTGTATATTATTAATCATGATCATACATGAGGATAGGTCGACAAAATCTAACCCCGACAAGTTTCTCAATGGTTAACACCCAAATTTATTTTACATTCTTATTTCCAATTTCATGAAAAAAAAATAAACTTTTCCAAACCATCCTTAAAATCATTGAAACAATTTAACGGTTTTTGAAAATGTTAGACGACGATGCCTTATCTAGAGGGGGAGGGGTGAATAGATCGTCTACTTTAAAGATTTAGATTTTAAGGTTTTGAAAGAGTTTAAACTACGACGCACGGTGAAGGCGCGATAAACACAAGAAAGAGAGGTTTGAATTTGGTTGCACTAAAATAATCTTTTCGCACCTCAACTACAACAAGTGAATAAAAATAAATCAACACAATTATTTTTATCCTGGTTCAGTGTTAACTAAGTTACTCCAGTCCACCCCCCACAAGGTGATTTTCCTTATCCACAAGGACTTAATTCACTATAATGCAACTGATTACACACAACCACAATAAGTTTGATCAACCTTGTTGACAAGTCCAAACAAGACCGCTGACCCTTAATGCCAAGCTACAGACAACCGCAACAAGTCCGATCAACCTTGTTGACAACCCCACTAAGTTCAATTGATTCTTAATGCCAAGTTGCAAACAAGTGCAATAAATCTGATCAACCTTGCTGACAACCCTAACAAGTTCAACCGATCCTTATTGTGAAGCCATTATGACCGTGTAGCAACCTGCCATAAAAATAAAGATTTAGAGTCGCCACCTATTCTGAAGGGCGAATAGGAAACCCTACGCAGTTTAGAGATCGGGGTAAGTTATTATAATCAGGTCGAGGGAAGGTGTTAGGCACCCTCAACCCTTTCCTATTGGCTTTGAATCCAAGGTAACAGTTTATGGCTAAAAGTTAAGGTTAATAGCTAAAGAAGTGAATAGGGGAAAAATTGAAATTTTAGGGAGGGGGACTCGCCTTGGTTATCCAAGTGCCTACGTATCTCCTTAGGGAGAATCAGAGTCAACGTAGTTCGGGCACAGGGTTGTACGCCTTAGAATTTGATATGAATATGTTGACGGTATTTTGAATTACCGATTCACAGTTTTGAAAAGGTATTTTGAGTTACCTTCGTAGTTTCGCAGTATCGAAGAGATGAAAATCTGTGGTTTGTGGTTTGATGTGTTTTAAGTGTTTGGGCGTACAACCTTGATTTGATATGGCACCGTTAGATGCGATGACCAATAGATTTGGTCAGTATAGCTAACGGATTAAGGGGCATTGCTGGTTACTCAGATCGATAGATTGATCGTCGCGGGCAGCAAATTAAATATGTTTTGAGTTTTATGTATTTTTTTATCTCTCGTCTAATGCGACTAATAGATTTAGTCGGGTCGAGGAGAGAATTAATGTTAATGAATCAATTTAAATTAATCAAAATCATTTCTCGCCTACTGCGACTAATAGGTATAGTCAGTTCGGGGAGAAAATTAATATTAAGATTAATGTTTTGCCAAACGGTAATGGGATCGGGCAAACCCTAATATATTGGTAGCTTTTATAGGGTTTTTGTGATTTAATATAATTAAAATTAATTAAATAATTAAGTCGAAAAGTCGAAATAATCGGGAGGTATATCCTAAATCCTAGTATTAGCCTAATCCTAATTTATTAAATTAACTAAACCCTAAATTTAATTCTAAAAAACTAAAATAGATGACATAAATGAAATAAATTGTAAAACTAATAGAAGAATAAGAAAACCTGGATAATAATCCTATGCAGCAGCCCTTGAGTGTCCACGGTGGACTGGCAATCCCTGGACGTCAGATCAGGGCTATGGGAGATCCTGTGACTAATAACTGAGGGTGTACCATAGTCTGATGTTGGAGCAACACGCTGGAACCTGTAGGAAATAATGACCAAAATATATTGTAGACCCAGGGATCGAACCCAGGTCTTGGTAGTTGCATGAGGATCTCTTTCTCCAACCAGGCTGCGCATTTCAATCGTTAGAGTAGCGCTTTGGATAAAATATAAAGGGAATAAGCAGATTAAATGGGTGGTCAAACAAGTTCCAACGTGGGGCCAGATCCTGGAATGCGTGACCAATTAGAATGGAGAGAGAGCCTTTGAACCTTTGACCCACCAACGAGATCTTTCGACGCGTTAGGAGAGAGAGATGATGTTCTGACCCACGAATGCCACACAGCCACGCATGACCCCCCACTATTCATCATCTTCTTCCTCTTACCTACAGAATTTCCTGCGATTTTTCCTACTGCTTTTCCTGCGGATTTCCGAATGAATAATCATGCACTCCTAAAACCTAAAAAAAGCAATTCAAAAAAACGAAAGGAAAACCCAAATATACTAATATGACCCTTGTGAGTTCGATGGAGATATCCTTTTGGCCGGTAAACACGCGCAAGCATGAGAACGAAAGCAAAGCTTTCGTGAGCCATAGCTATGGTGGTTTGGATTCCACACGTAAAAACTCTCCTTCAATGATTCAGACCTTCTTAATACAACATCAGAAACTCAAATAATCCATTATATTAGATTGATATGTTATAGTTAGCAAAAAACGAAAAAAGAAAAGAAAGGTGAATATGAACCTTATGCAACCATGGTCTCACGTACCCTCAAGCTTGTGCTTCGACCCCAATTCGCTTTTTGATGTTTTCTCTCGGTAATAGAATCACTTGTTCGAGCTCTAAGTGGTTGCAACGAAGGAAACAAAAAAAAAACTCAAGTTTTATCTCTTTTGTCACTTGGAAACCCTAGCCCTTTTTGTCCAATTTTTCGTCCCCCCCTCATCCCTCAATATTTTTAGAATATATATGGCTCTCTTAGGGTTTCCTTTTGGGCTTGGATATTAGGTTATCAAAAGAGAAAGAAAATTGATTAAAATCTCATGATTTTCCTCTATTCTTATCCCATATTTTTCTATCATCAAACCAAACTAATCTCAATGATATTATGATAATGACTTGAGTGAAAAATTATCCTTGTTCATTCTTTAGAATATCTCCATCATTTATTTAATTTAAATTGAAATTAATTGAATAAAATTCAATATAAAAGAAATAAAAATAATAGAGAATAGAAGAATGGATTTAGAGCTTTTTATTTGGGTCATCCAATGATTAAAATCAAAACCATATGAAGTGATTCAATAATTTTATATTTTTATTCCATTTATTTGCTTTTAAATTCAAATAAATATGAATAATAAATAAAAAATACCAAAATTGTGAGGATGATTTTATGGCCCTTTATATATGTCATGGATGTGTTTGAAATACAAATTCTTGACCCATTAGTTAAAAAACCAAGTTTGGAACACTTAGGGTTTCATGCACATCTTGAAAATCGCCCAACTTCTAAGCCTTGTATCTCCTTCAATTTTAATCATATGAATGCATTCCAGGACTTTATGGAAAGCTCAAAGAGTCCTCTAAATAACATTTTTGGTTTCATCTCAATTGAAGCTTCCATGCTCGAGTTATGAGCTTTGACCCAAGAGGTGTTTCTTGTTGACTTTTTGGAGGACCTGTAATGTTTTTGTCCATATCTCCCAAATGGTGCATTTCTTGATCTTGGGCCCAACATAAAAGTTGTAGAGGATGAAATTTCCTTGAGAATAGGCTTTGGTTGGGAAATTTTTGATAAACCATGTGAGAGTTATGACCAGTCAAAGTTGAGTTGACTTTTTAGTTAAAAAACCCTGATTTGAACCTTTGATCAGGAGAGAGTGACTTGAGTTTAACCATTGAGCTTTGAACCCTTGAAGATGAAATGAGACGGGAAAATTTTGGGGTATGACAGACCGCGGCCAAAGTCTTTTTAAGAATTCGGACTACACATAGTCTCTCAAGGAACCTATCAACAACCATTGATTACAAAGTGTGTATACATAGATGCTCTTAATAAGCAGATTACACAAGTTTAAGTACAACAACACAAAAATGTAGATTTCAAGATATGAACAAAAGCTTCTCGCTAATAATACAAAAATATACAAAGTATATCATAGTTTATACAGCATTTTGGTGTAATTTTGTAGAACTGATTTGTTGCATTAAAATTATTTGAAGGCTTCATTTTATAGCTGAAGGACAAATTGATGTTACATGATCAAAGAAGAAACAACTAAATAAACGATAACTAAAGAAATGTCTCTACAACTAGCTTCCACTCACTTCCACGGAAGCTACTCCTGAATATCTGCATATTACCCACGTAGAGGCAACTTTTGAACAGAAGGTGTGAGTAATCCTAATTAATAACAAAAGATATAATAAAGAATATATAGTAACGATTATAAGAAACAAGTTAACAAAAACAACAACACATCATAAACTCACACCAAATATAATCTTTTCATAACTTAACCCCATAATTTTCATCATCTTGTTGTTGTTTTTTTATATATACTTAGGGTATAATGTTTTGTTGTTTTTGTAGTATTTTGTATTTTTTGTGTTGAGATTGAATGTTTAGTGATATTGTTATTTTATTGAAATGGAATGTTCATTGTTGTTGGTTGTGTATAACTTTTATTTTATTTTTAGAAGTTGTATGTGATTATGAATCGTAGTTGGATTAAAGTCAACAGATTAAGTAAAGAGTATGTGAATGAAGTGATTCAATTTCTTGAATTTGTGGAAAAAGCTTCCTAACAATAATGGGGTTTTTTATTGCCCGTGTAAAATATGCTGAAATACTAAAACATCCAAAAAAAGATATATTCAATCATTTAGGTTGTGACAGAATTATTCAAAATTGCACGAAATGGGTATGACATAGAGAAGTGGCAAAAAAGACACGTGTCACATAAAGCTGAAGTTGATGAATATATGAATTATACCCTAGAAGATATGATCCATGATATTGGAGTAGATGTTTTTAAGAAAGCTCGTATGGATGACACTTTACAAAGTGATATGGAAGAGTCATTTTTTCTGGGATACAAAAACTTTACAAGATTGTCAATTGTGTTAAGAATATTTAATCTTAAGGAAAAAGGTGGGTGGATGGATATAAGTTTCACTGAATTACTTGAAATGTTACAAGAAATGATTCCAGGGGGTAACACGTTGTCGAACCATAGTTATGGGCCAAGAAGATATTGTGTCCAGTGGGTTTGGACTATGTTAAAATACATGCATGTCGTAATGATTGCATATTATTGTTGAAGCAGTAAAGCGGCATCAAAAGTAAGTATTTATTTAGTTTTATCATATCATGTCCACATGAATTAATGCTATTGAATTGTCGGTCGACAATTTCTCGCGTTTATGACTTTGGATTTGAATGGGTTTAAAGTAAATGCAGGAATTAAACATATAAACAGGAAAGGATTCATTATTTAGAGAAGATAAACTATCAAGTATGAATTTACACCACTTGTCACAAACTTAAACCTATCGATCAGTTGCACTCAATCTACAATAATCGTCAAACTCATAACGTGTCTCTCACATCAGTGTCCATCTCTGCAACACCTACGAGACATATCACAACTCATATTATGTCTAATCCAAGTGATTATCATCTCTAAATCTATCTCTAGAATCTAGAAACTAATAGATTTCCTTCCCTAATCAAGATTCGTGTGGTGTATCTCTACAACAATACAAATCCAAACATAAATGCAAAAATATCAAAGAAAGCAATAAGTTTGATTTATAAAGCAAGCTTTATACAACGTCGTGAGCGATAAATATACATATGTTTAGAGTAAATATACAAATAAAACCAACAAATGAAAAATACATAGAGAAGAGAAAAGATAAACCGAAATTTTTTGAGTTGTCAAAATCGATTGAAGCAAATCCACCTCCTAAACATCAAGATGCATGATCCAATGTTGTTTTTGAGCTTTTTTCATCAAAAGAATTAAGGTGATGGTGTTAGGACTCAAAAATACCCAACCCATAACCTAAAAATGTGTTTCTTGCCCTAAATACAATTTGAAACCCTTAGATCCCGCTTAGTGACACAGAGCCTGCTAAGCCCGGTCTGCTGCAACTTGAAATCTTGTTTCGACCATAACTTGAGAATCGTAACTCCGATTTACGCCCAGTTCAACGCGTGTGAAAGCTTATTCAATGATCTATCTAACAATGCCTAAATATCAACTAAATTGATGGTTTTTATCATATTTATTTTGAGCCTTATTCTTTGATGAATTGCTTAAAATTGCATTCTTGAAGCTTAGCCTTTGGCCTTTATTACTTAATGCTCCAACCATGCATGAATACCTACAAAAATACATAAAAACTATCAAACAGTACATTATATTCACAAAAACTCAATTAAACACAATTTATACATATTTATACACGAAAATGGAGGATTATTTAACGAATATTAACAAAAGAACCGATAAGTGCCACTAAAATATGCACAATTATAACGATTATTTTGCACTTATCAATTATACAGGAAAGAGTGTGAAAACTTGAAGGAGTGTCTGGGGTGTGAGGAGTCACGCTACAAGTTGAAGGACTATGGTGCTGAAGATGATGACGGTGTAACCATAAAGAGTGTTCCTGCCAAGGTGATGTGGTACCTACCGATAATTCAAATGTTCAAGAGATTTTTTGCTTATGTAAATGACACAAAGAATTATAGGCACAAAACTTAATTGATTCTCAATGACTCGAGTCATTTTTCTTTGTCACCATTCAATCTCTTTTTCCATTACTTCATGATATGACTGATAAGGGTGTGTTTGTTTCATGGATACAAAACTTATTTATGAGAATTTAAGGTTGGAAATAAAAATAGCTATGTTTGTTATAAGGGAATACAAAACTGCTCCCATGAAAAAACTATCCCCAAGAAAGAATTTTCTCAATTTTACTTGCTTTCTAATACTGTGAGATATTGAATCGAACTCTAGTATGATCGAAGGGTAGCTTCTTGGTTCGACAGGATTAAGCATGAAGTCGAAGGTTGTTCACATGCTTGTGTCGAAGATGCTAGAGTTGTTAGCATGTTAAATTAGGTTTTAGTGTTTAAACCCTAATTTGTTAAGTTAGCTTGTTTATTAAGTTGGCTTGTTTATTAAGTTGGCTTGTTCAGGGGCCTATTTTACACCTAACTGTCGGAACAGATTTTCGAAATGATGCAATTTTCCCAAAAACCGATTTTTCGACTCAAAAAGGCGTTATGGCCGAAATCGCGAGGAACCTATGGCCTAAACGCACAAACACTAAACCTAATACTCTAAAATCAATTAATAATGACAAGAATCCCCAGCAACGGCGCCAATTTGATCCGCTGTCGCGCGCGGATCAAATTACGAGTATTTTTAAAACTGAAGTATAGCGAAAATGGCTCGAGTCGTATCGCAAGGATTCTTGTTTATTATCAACTAAACAAAATCGATTGGGGGGGTTGGTTTAAGTTTCGATTAAACAAAATAAGTGATTATGAATTAAGTGATTATTGAAATAAGCCAATCTACCGAATCAGTTCCTACTATCATCGATTATTATAATTTTAATACCCTAAGCGAATTGTCTATTCCTATTTGGATACAAACTCAGTGACAAGCGCGGTTAAGTTCGTGAGATGTATGATCCTATTGTCTGAATTAAGGAAATGGGATAAATTTTCATGGATTAAGCAAACATGATTGATCAGGCACAAAAACGAATTAAGAAAACGTGTCGTGGCTAGGTTAGGATCATACATTTAACCAAATTTAATCAATATATTTCATGTAATTGAATTAAGCATACAAGAACACAAAAAATCATTGAAAGGAATTAAACTAGAATTAACATTATAATAATCTCAAGTATTGGAACCTGAATTACAGCAGATCGACTCAAAGGCGATTAGTTCTCCATGAGTTCGTAAAAGCTCTCAATCCAAATCGTGAATAGTGTAAACGATGGTGAATAGTGTTTTCGTGGATGGCTAACCTAGGTGAAAACACCTAAACCCATTTCACAACTTAACCGGGTCGACCCGGCCCATTACAAATGACTCAAACACTAAAATAAAAAGTGTTACAACTTTAAACGCAAAACTGGGAATTATCGGCTCCGAATCTGACTTCGACTCCAACATGAAAGTCGTAGCTCTCTCTCTTAGCTTTTTGGCGATTATTAGAGCGCCTCAATCGGACTCCTGAAACTCCAGTTATGATCATTTATGTGCAGACTGCTAAAGCTGAAAAATAAAGTGCGAAAATTAAATAAAACTAAAAATAAAATAAATTATAAAAACATATTAAAACATACAAATAATTAAAACAAATGGAATAAATGCTTGATTACAAACATGGAAGAACGTGCATCAAAATGCACTGATCAATGATCGAAGGGTAGCTTCTTGGTTCGACAGGATTAAGCATGAAGTCGAAGGTTGTTCACATGCTTGTGTCGAAGATGCTAGAGTTGTTAGCATGTTAAATTAGGTTTTAGTGTTTAAACCCTAATTTGTTAAGTTAACTTGTTTATTAAGTTGGCTTGTGTAATGGGCCTTGTGGAAAAAGCCCATTAGTTAGTATGTTAGGTTTTATTATAAATAACATACTAGTCTCTCATTATTGAAAAGCTGCAAATCCTAATTTAGGGTGAGGGAGGTTATTTGTTATTTTTGTAAACTTGTAATCTTGTTTTAAGAGAAAGTAAAATAATCTTGTAATCTTGTTCTTCTTCTTCCTTGTTCTTTATTCTTCCCTTACATTATACTTTGTTCTTGGTATTGAATTCACAACAAATACCTTCTTACAAATGTGGGAATCTTTCATTTCTGATGATTACCATAAAATTTTATGTAGAAATAGTTGGTTACCCACACTACTACGCACTATTATATTTTTATAACTATTTTTTATTTATAATTATAATATATTATTAATTAAAAAATTAAAATATTATGGATTTTAAGATACAACCCAAACACTTTTATAAAACTTATTCATTGAAATGTTATGCCTAGGAAAATTATTTTTGAAATTAATTTTTGAGGTAAATATGTCTGTGATCCTCTTAAATATCTCAAACTTTATTTTTAGTCCCTCAAGATATTTTCTTCAAAAAATGATCCTCTTAAAATTTTTCATCCACACTTAATTCAATCGTTAAGTAATAAATCATCGCTAAAATTGTTGCTAATTATGTCGCTAAATCGTAAAAACTGTCGTTAAGTTGCAGGAGGGACCAAGAGTGTGGATGAAAACTTTTAAGAGAATATTATTTGAAAGAAAAAAAATTGAGGGTCTAAAACTAAAATTTAAGATATTTAGGAAAAGCACAAACATATTTAACCCTTAATTTTTTATATCGTAAAACAAGCGCCTCCTAAATTTAATCTGTTTATAATTTTTACAATTCTGTTTATCCTTATAAATTATAAATTCATGTATAAAAATTATTTTAAACTTAAAACTTACATTAAAATAATTAAATACATTAAAATGACATAATATTAAATAATACATTAAAGATATTGTTGTTCTCTACCATTTAGAGAGATTTTAATTTCTCCTGTAATTTATTTTCTTTTTATTTCACCATTCTAATATAATCTTAAACTTTTACAGTAAAACTGAGAAGAGAAAAGGGGTAATATACTGACAATGTAAAAAAGTTTTACAATGTCAACCAATCCCGATCATATATTCTATTAAGTCATACTGTTATTTTTAAATTACTGAGATGATATGACAAAATAATATATTCTTATTAAATGATAGTGTAAAACTTTTTTATACATGGATCACCATAAAACCCAACTGAGAATACGTGGAAGAAGACACAAATAAGAATTTAGCTCAAATGACATAGAACATACAATGCACTAATATTTTTATTTTTCTTGACTGTAATAGTAACAGCCCTAACTGCTTTTAGTTATTCAGTTACTAGTATAGTGCTACTCTACAAAATCCCCATGTTAGCTTAGCTTGTTGCTTGTAGATTGTATATATATCATAATGTGCACCTTATCAATACATGAGGAATATTACCTTCTCTCTATTTTTTGCACCACTTTCGGTTTATAATATGGTATCATCGCAATACACCTAATTTCTCATCTTCTTTCTTCTTCTTCTCTCTATGCTTTTCACGCACCTTCTTCTCCCTTCTTCGATCCATTTTCATGGCGCCTCCGCGAAATCACCCTCTATCCAACAATGATGCTGACTTTGTACTATATTCACCTCAGCGAAGGACCTAACTCGGTCAAAATCACCCCTCTTCTCACTGGTTCCAATTACCTTTCACGGTCTCGATCAATTCAACGTGCACTTGGAGCCAAAAACAAATTGGCATTCATTGATGGTTCGATGGAAACTCCAACATCCGTTGATCTGAACTTTGCAGCATGGCAACGATGCAATTATCTTGTTCATTCTTGGCTTCTCAATTATGTTTCTGAGCCTATTGCACAAACCATCATTTTCTTGGAAAACTCTCATAATGTTTGGTTTGATCTCAAAGAAAGATTCGCTAAAGCAGATCGAATCATTAGAAGGATCTATTTATTATTACACCTTTTTATATTATTAAAATAATTTAACAAATATGACTTTACTTTTTAAATATAAAAAAGTACCACTTTTGGCTTTATTATTTAAATATTATAAGATTACCACTTATGTCTTTATTCTTTAAATATAAGAAGACCTAAACTATCATTTAAGTATTATATTTTCTTTCAAAAAATTTTAAATTGTTGCATTTTTAAAGTTGTATCCGAATAAAAAAAATCTGATTAAATAAAAGAGGCTCTAATCAATTCATTTATCTTTAATTATTTTTCTAATTTACTTTATTATTCTAAAGTTTTGAATAATTACATCATGTTTGATAAAGGTATAAACAAATCAGAAAAAATTAATTAAGCCGACAAGTCAAATTAAAGTAAATTAAAAAATTAATTATTTTGAGTTTTGTTCTAAAACCGAACCAATAAAAATCGATGTGATTCAGTTCAATTTTCAATTTTAGTTTTTAGTAACCGTCAAATCGGTGAACCTAACCGATAGTTATAACTACGCTCTAAATATTTTATTACACTCATCATCAAGTCGAAATTTTATATCGGTCCAACCATTATCCATCTTTGTTTATATTTTCTTGCTTTCAGCAAGACACAACATCTAGAATCAAACTTCAAAACATAGAAAGTAAAAACCATAATCCATAAAAATTTGTTTTCACCAAACTACTTCTCTCACCATCCGCGGCCAATGTTTCTCTCTATAACATCATTATGGTATATTATGGTCGCATTCTCCGTCCGCCACCAATTTCTTTTTTTCTTTTTCAATATCATTGATAAATATAACATTATATATATATATATATATATATATATATACACTAATTTTCTATAAATTCTTCGTTTTCCATGTTATTTTTTAGACCATGAATTTTGACTTTAAAACCAGCATATTTGAATTATAAATTATGATATTTAAACATTTTTTAATAAAATCAACTTTATATAATAAAAGAAAAATAGATATACACAAAATGGGGATAATACCTAACCCATACAAAAAAAAAAACACCAATGACAGAAAAATAAAAAATAAAGTAATAAAAAAAATTAGAAAGCTAATATAAATAAAACAAATTCATATTAATAATGTAAATAAACAGAAATTCAACTTGAAGATACAATGTGCACACAAGACAAATGTGACTTCACCATTGAAGATATATAAATAAGATAAAATAAATTATACTATTTTAAAATGTCTAATAGAAAACGGTCACCCTCAAACAAAATAATTAAAATGTCTTGTTTTTTGAATATTCACTTTGGAACCAACAGTCGCTGAAAGTGTCTTTCATTTTGTAAACAAAAAATAAAAAACATAACTATTTTAAAAGAGTGAATACAAGTAAATAATGCAAATATTAAAATTCAAAATCAAATCTATTACTAAACTTAAAATCCAATAATATGAGTTTTTGTTTAAATAAATCATGGATTTATTGTATGAGTTATAGTCCATTGATGAGAATAAATTATAATATGTAGTTAAATTTTCGCCATTTATATGTTATATTCTCACATAATAAACAATCTAGTAAAAGAATAAAGGAATCAATTGAATTAAAAATATATATTTTAAAAAGTAAATGTAATTAGTTACCTCCTTCTCTAAGCAGCATGCAAAAGGGATGAAACATTCAAACAACCGTTGTCCACATTTTCTCATGTATTCAAACACAATTGGATCATCTCTAATCACTCCAACTTCCTTAACATTGTTCAAAACAAATAAATTTTAAACCGTTAGATAAGGTAAATAAGTTTTTTTTTTTTTCATATTTTGGACTTGGTTTCCTTTGAGTCAAGAAAACAATAATTTGGACAATTTTTTTTACCTAAGCTTGTTTTTTTAGACATTATCGTGAGGATAACTTTAATTCAAAATAAATGTTCTAACATCAATTTTTAATTGGTTGAGGTGAAAGTTTTGTCATAAAATACTTATTATTTATAATAATGTTTTAAATTAGCTACCTAAAACATGTTTTCATGGTTTTTATTCAATATCGAGATATACTTGTCAATTCTAGATCCAAGCTTTTCATCTACTATATGCTAAATTTTAGAGATAGACTTAGGTTTATTATTCACATGAGCTATCGAAGCTTAATGATATCGTATTGGTTAATAGGCCGTGAAATCTTCTATTAGATAATAGGAATGATCTCATATTGTTGACCCAAACATGAGCTATTACACAGATCGATGACTGCTAATTTTAACATTTGATTAGAATTGCATATTATTAATCATGATCATACATGAGGATAAGTCGACAAAATCTAACCCCGACAAGTTTCTCAATGGTTAACACCATAATTTATTTTACGTTCTTATTTCCAATTTCATGAAGAAAAAAACAAATTTTTTCAAACCATCCTTAAAATCATTGAAACAATTTAAGGGTTTTTGAAAATGTTAGACGACGACGCCTTATCTACAGGGGGGGTGAATAGATCCCCTACTTTAAAAATTTAGATTTTAAGGTTTTGAAAGAGTTTAAACTACGATGCACGGTGAAGGTGCGATAAACACATGAAAGAGATGTTTAAATTTGGTTGCACCAAATATAATCTTTTTGCAACTCAACTACAAAGCTAACAAGTGAAAAAAAAATAAGTCAACACAATTATTTTTATCCTAGTTCACTGTTAACTAAGTTACTCCAGTCCACCCCCACAATGTAATTTGTCTTATCCACAAAGACTTAATTCACTATAATCCAACTGATTACACACAACCACAATAAGTTTGATCAACCTTGTTGACAAGTCCAAACTAGACCGCTGAACCTTAATGCCAAGCTACAGGAAACCACAAGAAGTCCGATCAACCTTGTTGAAAACCCCAATATGTTTAGTTAATCCTTAATGCCAAGTTGCAAACTAATGCAATAAGTCTGATCAGCCTTGCTGACAACCCCAACAAGTTCAACTGATCCTTATTGTGAAACCACTATGACCGCAACCAAAGTCTTCTTAAAAATTCTGACTATTCCTAGTCTCTCAAGGAACCTATCAACAACCATTTATTACAAAGTGTGTATACATAGATGCTCTTAATAAGAAGATTACACAAGTTTAAGTACAACAACAGAAAAGTGTTGATATCAAGATATGAACAAAAGCTCCTCACTAATAATACAAAAATATACAAAGTATATCAGAGTTTGTGCAACATTTTGGTGTAATTTTGTAGAACTGATTCGTTACACTCAAATTCTTTCAAGGCTTCATTTTATAGCTTAAGGATAAATTGATGTTACATGATCAGAGCAGAAACAACTAAATAAACGATAACTAAAGAAATGTCTCCACGACTAGCTTTCACTCACTTCCACGAAAGCTACTCCTAAATATCTGCATATTACCCACGTAGAGGCAATATTCAAACAGAAGGGGTGAGTAAGCCTAATTAATTACAAAAGATATAATAAAGAATAGGTAGCAACAATTTTAAGAAAGAAGTCAACAACAACAACACATCATAAACTCACACCAAATATAATCTTTTCGCAAGTCAACCCCATAATTTTCAACATTTTGTTGTTGTTTTTTTTTATACTTAGGGTATAATATTGTTGTTTTGTGGTATTTTTTATTTGTTGTGTAGAGATTGAATGTTTAGTAATATTGTTATTTTACTGAAAAGGAATGTTCATTGTTGTTGGGTGTGTATGATTTTTATTTTATTTTTAGAAGTTGTATGTGATTATGTAAAAACTATGTGAATGGAGTGATTCAATTTCTTGAATTTGTGGAAAAAGCTTCCTAACAATAATGGGGTTTTTTATTGCCCTTGTAAAATATGCTGAAATACACAAAAACATCCAAAAAAAAAGATATATTCAATCATTTAGGTTGTGATAGAATTATTCAAAATTACACGAAATGGGTATAACATGAAAAAGTGGCAAAAAAAAAGCATGTGTCACATAAAGTTGAAGTTGATGAATATATGAATTATACCCTAGAAGATATGATCCATGATATTGGAGTAGATTTTTTTAAGAAAGTTCGTATGGATGATACTTTACAAAGTGATATGGAAGAGTCATTTTTCCTGGAATGCAAAACCTTTACAACATTGTCAATTGTGTTAAGAATATTCAATCTTAAGGCAAAAGGTGGGTGGACGGATATAAGTTTCACTGAATTACTTGAAATGTTACTAGAAATGCTTCCAGGGGGTAACACGTTGCCGAACCATAGTTATGGGGCCAAGAAGATAGTGTCTGGTGGATTTGGGCTATGTTAAAATACATGCATGTCGTAATGACTGCATATTATTGTTGAAGCGGTAAAGCGGCAGCAAAAAGTAAGTATTTATTTAGTTTTATCATATCGTCTCCACAGGGATTAATGCTACTGAATTGTCGTTCGGCAATTTTTCGCGTTTATGAGTTTGGATTTGAATAGGTTTAAAGTAAATGCAGAAATTAAACATATAAACAGAAAATAATTCATTCTTTGGAGAAGAGAACTATCAAGTATGAATTTACACCACTTGTCATAAACTTAAACCTATCGATCAGTTGCAATCAATCTACAATACTTGTCAAACTCATCACGTGTCTCTCACATCAGTGTCCATCTCTGCAACACCTACGAGACATATCGCAACTCAGATTATGTCTAACCCAAATTGCGAGAACAATTGTATTCTCGCATCAGCGATCTCTCAGTTGCAATATAACTCTAGAATCTATAAACTAATAGATTTCCTTCCCTAATCAAGATTTTTGAGGTCTATCTCTACAACAATACAAATCCAAACATAAATGCAAAAATATCAACAAAAAAAAAGCAACAAGTTTGATTTGTAAAGCAAGCTTTATACAACGCCATGAGCGATAAATATATATATATATATATATATATATGTTTAGAGTAAATATACAAATAAAACCAACATATGGAAAATATATAGAGAAGAGAAGAGAAAAGATAAACCGAAATCTCTCGGGTTATCAACACTAATTTAAGCAAATCCACCTCCTAAACATCAAGATGCGTGATCCATTGTTGTTTTTGAGCTTTTCTTATCAAAAGAATGAAGGTGATGGTGTTGGGACTCAAAAATACCCAACCCATAACCTAAAAATATGTTTTTTGGCCATAAATACAAATTTGAAACCCGTAGATCCCACTTAGCGGCACCGAGCCCACTAAGCCCGGTCTGATGCAACTTGAAATCTTATTTCGGCCATAATTTGATAACCGTAACTCCGACTTATGCCCAGTTCAAAGCGTGTAAAAGCTTATCAAATGAGCTATCTAACAATGCCTAAATATCAACTAAATTGATGGTTTTTCTCATATTTATTTTGAGCCTTATTCTTTGATGAATCGTTAAAAATTGCATTCTTGAAGCTTAGTCTTTGGCCTTTATTACTCAATGCTCCAACCATGCATGAATACCTACAAAAAGACATAAAAATTATTAAAAATTATATTATATACACAAAAACTCGATTAAACACAATTTATACATAATTATACACAAAGTGGAGGATTATTCAACGAATATTACAAAAGAACCGATAAGTGCCACTAAAATATGCACAATTATAAGGACTATTTTGCACTTATCAATTATACAGGAAATAGTGTGAAAACTTGAAGGAGTTCCTGATGTGTGAGGAGTCATGCTACAAGTTGAAGGACTATGGTGCTGAAGATGATTATGGTGTAACCATAAAGAGTTTTCCTGCCAAGGTGATGTGGTACCTACTGATAATTCAAATGTTCAAGAGATTGTTTGCTAATGTAAATGACACAAAGAATTTTAGGCACAAAACTAAATTGATTCTCAATGACTCGAGTCGTTTTTCTTTGTCACCATTCAATCATTTTTTTCATTACTTCATGATATGACTCATAAGGGTATGTTTGTTTCATGGATACAAAACTTATTTATGAGAATTTAAGGTTGGAAATAAAAATAGCTATGTTTGTTATAAGGGAATACAAAACTGTTCCGACGAAAAACTATCCCCAGGAAATAATTTTCCCAATTTTACTTGCTTTCTAATCCCTTCTTACAAACGTGGGAATCTTTCATTCCCGGTGATTACCATTTATGTAGAAATAGTTGGTTACCCACACTACTACGCACTATTATATTTTTAATTTATAATTATAATTTATTATTAATTAAAAAAATTAAAATATTATGGGATTTTAAGGTACAGTCCAAACACTTTTTATAACCCTTATTAAAAAAAATATAACCCTTATTCATTGAAATGTTATGCTTGGGAAAATTATTTTTGAAATTAATTTTTGGGTTAAATATGTTTGTGATCCTCCTAAATTTGTCAAACTTTATTTTAAGTCTCTCAAGATATTTTCTTCAAAGAATGATCCTCTTAAAAAATTTCATTCATACTTTTGGCCCCTAATACTAAAATTGTCGCAAATTCAATCGTTAAGTAATAAAACGTCGCTAAAATTGTTGCTAAATATGTCGCTAAGTCGTAAAAACCGTCGCTAAGTGGCAGGAAGGACCAAGAGTGTGGATGAAAACTTTTAAGAGGACATTCATTGGAAAAAGAATATTTTGAGGGTCTAAAAATAAAATTTAAGATATTTAGGAGAAGCACAAATATATTTAACCCTTAATTTTTTATATCGTAAAACAAACGCCTCCTACATTTAATCCGTTTATAATTTTCACAATTTTGTATATCTTTATGTATTATAAATTCATGTATAAACATTATTATAAACTTAAAACTTACATTAAAATAATTAAATATATTAAAATGACATAATATTAAATAATACATTAAAGATACTGCTGTTCTCTACCATATAGACCGTTTTTAATCTCTTCTGTAATTTAATTTCTTTTTTTTTCACCATTCTAATAAAAACTTAAACTTTTACTGTAAAACTGAGAAGAAAAAATAATGATATATATACTGATAGTATAAAAAAGTTTTACAGTGTCAATCAATCATAACATGTATCCTATTAAACCATGTTGTTATTATTAAATTACTGAGATGATATAACAAAATAATATATTCTCATTGAATTACAGTAAAACTTTTTTTATACAGTAGAGATCACAATGAAACCCTACTGAGAATACGTGGAAGAAGACACAAATAAGAATTTGGCTCAAATGACATAGAACATACAATGCACTGTATTCAAACTTTTTTTATATTATTAAAATAATTTAACAAATATGACTTTATTTTTTAAATATAAAAAAGTACCACTTATGGCTTTATTATTTAAATATTATAAGATTACCACTTATGACTTTATTCTTTAAATATAAGAAGACCTAATCTATCCTTTAAGTATTATATTTTCTTTCAAAAAAAAATTAAATTGTTGCATTTTTAAAGTTGTATACGAATAAAAAAATCTGATTAAATAAAAGAGGCACAAATCAATTCATTTATCTTTAATTATTTTTCTAATTTACTTTATTATTCTAAAGTTTTGAATAATCACATCATGTCTATAAAGATATAAACAAATCAGAAAAAATTAATTAAACCGACAAGTGAAATTAAAGTAAATTAAAAAATTGATTATTTTGAGTTTTGTTTTAAAATTGAACCGAACCAATAAAAATCGATGTGATTTAATTCGATTCTCAATTTTAGTCTTTAGAAACCGCCAAATCGGTGAACCGAATCAATAGTTATAACTACGCTCTAAATGTTTTATTACACTCATCATTAAGCCAAAATTTTATATCGGTCAAAACATTATCCATCTTTGTTTATATTTTCTTCCTTTCAGCAAGACACAACATCTAGAATCAAACTTCAAAACAGTAAAAACCATAATTCATAAAAAAATTGTTTTCACCAAACTAATTTTATTTTCACCTAACTACTTCTCTCACCATCCGCCACCAATGTTTCTCTCTAAGATCATTATGGTATATTATGGTCGTATTCTCCGTCCGCCACCAATTTATTTTAATTTTTTAGCGTTTTTTGTTTTTTCTTTTTCCTAATCATTGATAAATATAACAGGTGAAGAAAACATTGATATATATATATATATATATATATATATATATATATATATATATATATATATATATATATATATATATATATATATATATATATATATATATACACACACAAAATTTCTATAAATTCTTCATTTTTCATGTTAACTTTTAGACCATGAATTTTGACTTTAAAACCAGCATATTTGAATTATAAATTATGATATTTAAACATTTTTTAATAAAATCAATTTATATAATAAAAGAAAAATAAAAATATACACAAAATGGGGATAATACCTAACCCATACCAAAAAAACACCAATGACAGAAAAATAAAAAATAAAGTAATAAAAAAAAAGTTAGAAAGCTAATATAAATATTAAATAAAACAAATTCATATTAATAATGTAAATAAACAGAAATTCAACTTGAAGATACAATGTGCACACAAGACAAATGTGACTTCACCATAATGTATTCATCATAAATTCGATATATAAATAAGATAAAATAAATTATACTATTTAAAAATGTCTAAGAGAAAACAATCAACCTCAAATAAAATAATTAAAATGTCTTCTTTCTTGAATATTCACTTTGGAACCAATAGTCGCTGAAAGTGTCTTTCATTCTGTAAACAAAAAATAAAAAATATTTATTTTAAAATTCAAAATCAAATCTATTATTAAACTTAAAATCCAATAATATGAGTTTTGTAATAAATCATGGATTTATTGTATGAGTTATAGTCCATTGAAGAGAATAAATTATAATATGTAGTTAAATTTTCGCCATTTATATGTTATATTCTCACATAATAAACAATCTAGTAAAAGAATAAAGGAATTAATTGAATTAAAAAAATATATTTTAAAAAGTAAATGTAATTAGTTACCTCCTTCTCTAAGCAGCATGCAAAAGGGATGAAACATTCAAACAACCGTTGTCCACATTTTCTCATGTATTCAAACACAATTGGATCATCTCTAATCACTCCAACTTCCTTAACATTCTTACCATTTGAATTATATAAATAAAAGTATAAACTTCTTTTATTCTTGAAAAATGCCAAATCATTAGAAGGGGAAATGGACAAGAGCTTGCCGTTGGTATTGAGAGGCAACAATTTTGCATTCTCTTTGCTAACTTTCATGTTCCATGTGTAAGTGCTAGCTCCTTTTGTAACACATTCAACAAGTTCAAAACACATAAATTTCGCACCTCTTGATAAGACCAATAAGATCTTATCATCTTGCGAACTTATATTTAGTTGCGAATTATCAAAAAGACAATCAGGAGGAAGTTCTATCACCTCACCTTGTTTCGAGACATTCTCTTGAGGATCAACTTTAATCCTCAATAAATGTCCCGAAGACGAGAGGCGATAAATAGAGCCATTTAAGTAAATAGATTTTTTGACCCAATAAGACTCGTTAATATGTTTCGGAAAACAAATAATTAACGTAGTCCAGGTACCAGTCATGGAGGAGAAAATATTGATATGACGATGACCTTGAAAACGCACGATCTTAAAGAACCAAGATTCTTCATAGTCATATGCTAGAGCAGCATAGGAATATGCTCCCGATATTTTTCCTACAGGCTTAGGAACGGCCACACATTGTTTTGTTATTGGATTTATGACATAGTAATGATATACACCATGAACTATGTTGTCTGCCTGTCCATCTTTACGACAAAACAATAGCAATCCATTGCATGTGTCTATAAGATTCTTAGGCCTGATCCTACAACCAATCACTAATGAGCACCAATTGAAAAATTGTTTCAAATCCAAATATGGACTTGGAGAATTGCTTGGCTCCATCAATGGATCTAGTGGATTCTCCTTTGGTATTGCTGTGGTTAGGATGAGATTACGCCATGAATGTGAGACACACATGGCATTTGATTTTTCCTTCATGAATAGCTTCCTAAAGATTTCTGTTTGGAGTGCAATGGGGAGTTTATTGAATAAGGATTTAGGCTTCCTTCTCCCCATTGTTCTCTTCTTTTTAACAATTTTACCCTCCATATTGAAAGAGAGATAGTGATATGAATAGATGGGTGTGAGTGATGTCTCTATTGCTTAGTTATTTGATTCTTATAGGAGGGTGACATTAGAAGAATGAAACATATGAGAAAAAATAATTTTAGATTTAAAAAACAGTGATTATAATATTTTTATAATTTTGTCCTAGACCAAGATAAGCTCTATATAGATATCTCTTTTTTGTTCAATGTATATATTAATTAATAGGATTTTGTTTTTGACTATATTATTTCTTTTGGACTTTTATTTTGACTATACTAATTTTACTTTATTTTAATTATGGTATTTAGATTATAATTATTGTTTTCTATTTTGATTTATAATTTCTTTTTGTTTTTCATACATATCCACCCACAGAAAAATTATGGAAATTTCTTTACCCACCTCCCTTCCTTCTAGGTCATCTCTGGTGAAAAACCAAATATACCCCTGACTTCGAAAATGCATTTCCGAAATGCAAGAAAAAGGTGTTTTCGGAGATGCATCTCCGAAAGCGCTTTTTTTTTCTTTCAAAATTTGACTTATTTCGGAAATGCATTTCCGAAAACACCATTTCGGAAGTTCATTTCCGAAATACTGCGCGTTTTGCAGATTTAGCAAAACAGCCCCCTCCCCCAATTCATTTACCCTAAATCAACTTCAAACTCAACCCCAAAGAGATTTTTCTACAAACCACTTCCAAGGCTACATCAAAGGCTCCATCTAGTTGCTCTACTACATTCAAAAGCCCTCCAATCTATTCAATCAGTAAGCATTTTGATTTTAAGATCTATGATTAAAATTCATATTAGGGTGTTTACAAATAGAAAAAAATATATTAGGTTAGGTTTGTACTGATATTTAGGATGTTTAGAATGTGTAAACATAGGTTTGAAGTTTGTTTTTGGGATCTGCCATGGAAGTTGCAGAAAACTTCCTCGCATGGGTGTTTCGGAAGTTCATTTCCGAAAACACCTTCATTCCCAATTTCGGAAATGAACTTCCGAATTGTATCATAAGTGTAATTTTTTTTAGATTTTTCTGTTGTCTCGCATTTTAATCGATTTCAATTGTTTACAGGAACATGTCAGACAACCAAGCACGCATCAGACAGGGTAGAGAGACCCAGACTGTGTCGGCTACAAGTTGAAGGACTATGGTGCTGAAGATGATGATGGTGTAACCATAAAGAGTGTTCCTGCCAAGGTGATGTGGTACCTACCGATAATTCAAATGTTCAAGAGATTGTTTGCTAATGTAAATGACACAAAAAAATTTAGGCACAAAACTAAATTGATTCTCAATGACTCGAGTCGTTTTTCTTTGTCACCATTCAATCACTTTTTTCCATTACTTCATGATATGACTCATAAGGGTATGTTTGTTTCATGGATACAAAACTTATTTATGAGAATTTAAGGTTGGAAATAAAAATAGTTATGTTTCTTATAAGGGAATACAAAACTGTTCCGACAAAAAACTATCCCCAAGAAATAATTTTCCCAATTTTACTTGCTTTCTAATCCCTTCTTACAAACGTGGGAATCTTTCATTCCCGGTGATTACCATTTATGTAGAAATAGTTGGTTACCCACATTACTACGCACTATTATATTTTTAATTTATAATTATAATTTATTATTAATTAAAAAAATTAAAATATTATGGTTGGGAAAATTATTTTTGAAATTGATTTTTGGGTTAAATATGTTTGTGATCCTCCTAAATATGTCAAACTTTATTTTAAGTCTCTCAAGATATTTTCTTCAAAGAATGATCCTCATAAAATTTTTCATCCATACTTTTGGCCCCTAATACTAAAATTGTCGCAAATTCAATCGTTAAGTAATAAACCGTCGCTAAAATTGTTCCTAAGTATGTCGCTAAGTCGTAAAAACCGTCGCTAAGTGGCAGGAGGGACCAAGAGTGTGGATGAAAATTTTTAAGAGGACATTCTTTGGGATAAGAATATTTTGAGGGTCTAAAAATAAAATTTAAGATATTTAGGAGAAGCACAAACATACTTAACCCTTAATTTTTTATATCGTAAAATAAACGTCTTCTAAATTTAATCCGTTTATAATTTTCACAATTTTGTATATCCTTATAAATTATAAATTCAGTATAAACATTATTATAAACTTAAAACTTACCATAAATAATTAAATATATTAAAATGACATAATATTAAATAATACATTAAAGATATTGTTGTTCTCTACCATTTAAAAAGTTTTTAGACACTTTTTAATTTCTTTTTATTTCACCATTCACATATAATCTTAAACTTTTACCGTACAACTTATAAGAAAAAATGAGTGATATACTGACAGCGTAAAAAAGTTTTAAAGTATCAATTAATGACGACCATATATTCTATTAAGTCGTACTGTTATTTTTAAATTATTAAACTGGCCGGTATAACAAATAATATATTCGCATTGAATTTCAGTGTAAAACTTTTTTTTATACTGTCAAAGATCACAATGAAACCCTACTCAGAATACCTGGAAGAAGACACAAATAAGAATTTGGCTCAAATGACATAGAACATACAATGCACTGTTTTTTTTTTTTTTTGAATTGGTTAGAAGGATCTATTTATTATTATAGTTATTTTAAATATTATATTTTGTATTCAAACTTTTTTTATATTATAAAATAATTTAACAAATATGACTTTATTTTTTAAATATAAAAAAGTACCACTTATGGCTTTATTATTTAAATATTATAAGACTACCACTTATGGCTTTATTCTTTAAATATAAGAAGACCTAAACTATCATTTAAGTATTATATTTTCTTTCAAAAAAATTTTTAATTGTTGCATTTTTAAAGTTGTATTTTAATCAATTCATTTATCTTTAATTATTTTTCAATTTTACTTTATTATTCTAAAGTTTTGAATAATCACATCATGTCTGATAAAGATATAAACAAATCAGAAAAAATTAATTAAATCGACAAGTTAAATTAAAATAAATTAAAAAATTAATTATTTTGAGTTTTGTTCTAAAATCGAACCGAACCAATAAAAATCGATGTGATTTAATTCGATTCTCAATTTTAGTTTTTAGAAACCGTCAAATCGATGAACCTAATCAGTAGTTATAACTACGTTCTAAATGTTTTATTACACTCATCATTAAGCCAAAATTTTATATCGGTCCAACCATTATCCATCTTTATTTATATTTTCTTCCTTGCAGCAAGACACATCAGCTAGAATCAAACTTCAAAACAGTAAAAACCATAATTCATAAAAAATTGTTTACACCAAACTAATTTTATTTTCACCTAACTACTTCTCTCACCATCCGCCGCCAATGTTTCTCTAACATCATTATGGTATATTATGGTCGCATTCTCCGTTCGCCACCAATTTTTTTTATTTTTTTTAGTGTTTTTTGTTTTTCCTAATCATTGATAAATATAACATTTGAAAATATATATATATATATATATATATATATATATATATATATATATATATATATACAAAAAAATTCTATAAATTCTTCATTTTCCATGTTAACTTTTAGACGATGAATTTTGACTTTAGAACCAGCTATAGCATATTTGAATTATAAATTATGATATTTAAACATTTTTTAATAAAATCAATTTATATAATAAAAGAAAAATAAATATACACACAATGGAGATAATACCTAACCCATACCAAAAAAACACCAATGACAGAAAATTAAAAAATGTAATAAAAAAAGTTAGAAAGCTAATATAAGTAAAACAAATTCATATTAATAATGTAAACAAACAGAAATTCAACTTGAAGATACAATTTGCACACAAGACAAATGTGACTTCACCATCGAAGATTCATCATAAATTCGATGTATAAATAAGATAAAATAAATTATACTATTTAAAAATGTCTAATAGAAAACGGTCAACCTCAAATAAAATAATTAAAATATCTTCTTTCTTGAATATTCACTTTGGAACCAACAGTCGCTGAAAGTGTCTTTCATCCTGTAAAAAAAAAACTATTTTAAAAGAGTGAATACAAGTAAATAATGCAAATATTAAAATTCAAAATCAAATCTATTATTAAATTTAAAATTCAATAATATGAGTTTTGTATAAATAAATCATGGATTTATTGTATATGAGTTATAGTCCATTGATGAGAATAAATTATAATATATAGTTAAATTTTCACCATTTATATTATATTCTCACATAATAAACAATCTAGTAAAAGAATAAAGGAATTAATTGAATTAAAAATATATATTTTAAAAAGTAAATGAATTAACTACCTCCTTCTCTAAGCAGCATGCAAAAGGGATGAAACATTCAAACAACCGTTGTCCACATTTTCTCATGTATTCAAACACAATTGGATCATCTCTAATCACTCCAACTTCCTTAACATTCTTACCATTTGAATTATATAAATAAAAGTATAAGCTTCTTTTATTCTTGAAAAATGCCAAATCATTAGAAGGGGAAATGGACAAGAGCTTGCCATTGGTATTAAGAGGCAACAATTTTGCATTCTCTTTGCTAACTTTCATGTTCCATGTGTAAGTGTTAGCTCCCTTTGTAACACATTCAGCAAGTTCAAAACACATAAATTTCGCACCTCTTGATAAGACCAATAAGATCTTATCATCTTGCGAACTTATATTTAGTTGCGAATTATCAAAAAGACAATCGGGAGGAAGTTCTATCACCTCACCTTGTTTCGAGACATCCTCTTGAGGATCTACTTTAATCCTCAATAAATGTCCAGAAGACGAGAGGCGATAAATAGATCCGTTTAAGTAAATAGATTTTTTGACCCAATAAGACTCGTTAATATGTTTCGGAAAACAAATAGTTAACGTAGTCCAGGTACCAGTCATGGAGGAGAAAATATTGATATGACGATGACCTTGAAAACGCACGATCTTAAAGAACCAAGATTCTTCATAGTCATATGCTAGAGCAGCATAGGAATATGCTCCCGATATTTTTCCTACAGGCTTAGGAACGGCCACACATTGTTTTGTTATTGGATTTATGACATAGTAATGATATACACCATGAACTATGTTATCTGCCTGTCCATCTTTACGACAAAACAATAGTAATCCATTGCATGTGTCTATAAGATTCTTAGGCCTGATCCTACAACCAATCACTAATGAGCACCAATTGAAAAATTGTTTCAAATCCATATATGGACTAGGAGAATCGCTTGGCTCCATCAATGGATCTAGTGGATTCTCCTTTGGTATTGCTGTGGTTAGGATGAGATTACGCCATGAATGGGAGACACACATAGCATTTGATTTTTCCTTCATGAATAGCTTCCTAAAGATTTCTGTTTGGAGTGCAATGGGGAGTTTATTGAATAAGGATTTAGGCTTCCTTCTCCCCATTGTTCTCTTCTTTTTAACAATTTTACCCTCCATATTGAAAGAGAGATGGTGATATGAATAGATGGGTGTGAGTGATGTCTCTATTGCTTGATTATTTGATTCTTATAGGAGGGTGACATTAGAGGAATTAATGAAACATATGAGAAAAATAATTTTAGATTTAGAAAACAGTGATTATAATATTTTTATAATTTTGTCCTAGACCAAGATAAGCTCTATATAGATATATCTTTTTTTTTGTTCAATGTATATATTAATTAATATGATTTTGTTTTTGACTATATTATTTCTTTTTGACTTTTATTTTGACTATAATAAATTTACTTTAATTTTTAATTATATTTAGATTATAATTATTGTTTTCTATTTTGATTTAGAATTTCTTTTTGTTTTTCATACATATCCACCCACAGAAAAATTATTACGGTGACAAATTTGTCTCCATATGCTTATCAACCCATAATTAATTTCTAGAACAATCTTGTTAAAAACAATACTCACTAGGGTGTCATAATTAATTTCTAGAACAATCTTGTTAAAAACAATAGTCAGTCACTAGGGTGTTCGCGGTGCAGTTTGGTTGATTTTGACTTAAAAAATTATTTGAAGCGCAAGAGGAAAAAATGTGTGGTGCGGTTTGCTTCGATTGATTTTTAGAAATAAAACCAAACCAAACCAATTTGGTTTGAATTGGTTCGGTTGATTTGGTTTTTTTATAAAAATTTATTGAGTCATAGATACATCTATTGATGACAACATAACTTTATATTTAGTCATTTATGCATTATCAAATAACAACAAAATTTATTATATTTGGTTAGCAATTTCTCATTTAATATACAAAAATAATATTAGATAAAAGTGGAATAAAAAACATAAAATAGTAGCATAAAACTATCAAAAACATTATAATGAAATTGAAAAAAGAGGAGATGAAATATTAGAGAAGATGAAAAAGAAAGAGCAGAAGAGATGCAATTAGATAAGAAGAGGAACATTAACAACGTAATTGGAAGAGAGAACAGTTGAATAAAAATAATAAGATGAAAAAGAAAGAACTTAAAAAAAGAAAGGTTAGAAAAAAATATGTGATATGTATTTAAAAAAGAAAATGAGAAGAATGTGCAATACTGCTATGAGAGATTTGAGAAGACTTAAACTGAAACCTTAAATGTGAGGAAGAGAAAATCATTTGTAATCATAAGAATAAGGCATAATAGGTTTGAGTTTGGATTGGATATAAGTTAATTGAAGTTTGGGTGTTGTAACATAATGCGGTTTGGTTCGATTTGGTTAGGTTTATAAAATACAAACCAAATCGAACCGAACTGTGTGGTTTGTTATAAAATGGCCTAAACACATTCGAATCAAATGCGATTTTTTGAAATTTCAATTTGGTTCGATTTTGCGATTTTCTATTAGGTTGGTTTGGTTTTGAACACCCTTAAAAACAACTTTTATAACTTGAGAAAAAATAAAACTAGAACAATTTAGCCTTTAACTTTTATCATTTTGTTTGACCAATAAAAATTAAAAAAAGATAAAAGTTAGGAAAAATAATATTAAAAAAATTGTACTATTTAACTTTTATTATGATAAAGTAAAGAGAAAAGGGATGGTGCATTGTAAATTATTTTGAAAATTTCTTCACCCACCTCCTAACCTTCTTGCTCACCCCTGGTGAATTTACAACACTACCCATTGTTTCGGAAGTTCATTTCCGAAAAGGTACTTTTTTTTTGAAAAAAACGTGTTTTCGAAAATGTATCTCCGAAAACGTGTTTTTTTTAATATAAAATATTGATTTCGGAGATGCATATCCGAAATAAAGTTACATTTTTAGAAAATGTGGTGTACTTGAATGAAGTTACATTATAGGACAACCCGGTTTCAAAAACACTTGAACGAAATGCCGCGATCGTAGGTACCCGATGCATATGATGCGGCCCGACGCGTCCAACGGCGGTCGACTATGAAGTGGAAAGAAAGTCTCACTTAGTCCAAACCTCGTCAAATCGACGCACACCATATCATATGCACTTGCTATTAGATGACCCATCTCGGGGAATGACATCCACTTCGAAACCGGAGCGATACCGGTAAGTGATGGAACAAGTGCATCATGAATTTTTGCAAACTTTTCTTGATTTTCATATAGTCGGCCGTAGATGTCCCTATACGAAGTCAACTCCGCAATGAGTTCCCGTCGGACTAAAGTGTGATTATTTTCCCCTTTACCGAGCAAACCCGCAACGGCCCGATATCCACAATTGCCGTCGCCTCCAATATCAACGATGCTATCGATATATTTGTGCATAAAAAGTGGCATCTCATCAATGTAGACAATTGGTGATTTTTTGATCGGCGGTGTGCGAGGTGGCTTCGAAATACGGGCTCCTTTGTTACCACTAAACTTAGACTTCGGTGTCACATAATGAACTATCCGTCCCCGTGGTCTCCGACCGATTAGCTTCATGAAACAAAAAATTCAAACCCGTTCGAGATATGTTGTAAATCAATTGGGAGAATAGAATTTTTCCCTTATACCGGTGTTCCATAACCGTCTTGCTCCGACCGAACGATGTTTGAATTTCATTGTGTTGATTTTCAAGCATTTGGTTCACGGTGTCTCATCCACGACACAAATTTCCCTTGCTATCACCCAACCACCTCTTGAAGGCCGCATGTGCGGATTCAACTCGGTTAGTCGTGGTGCAACCAAGATGTCTAACCCGATTTGTCCAAGCGCACACGACTTTTTCTCTAACTTTGTCAAGAATAGTGGATTCGACGTAATGACAAAAAGTCTTAATGGAACCACACAAAGACCTAAAGTGTACCAATTTCTCGGTATAATCCTCTTCGGAGTATGCATCCAAAATTCCCCTCCATGCCGCCATTATCCTATCAACCACAACACCGGCTTTGACAACTTTACCATTTTCATCCGGCCTATCTTTTGTCCCAACCGCGGGTTTCAACTTGCTTCTCACGTTGCAAGTTATGTGATACCGGCAAAGTAAAGCGGTAGATGTCGGGAAGACGGTATCGACCGCATTCATCAAAGCATTGTCCCGATCGGTGACTATGTGGTTTGGCATAACCTCTTGATCAACTAACAAAGACTTGCAAATTCCCAAGGCCCACGTAAAGTTGTCTTCTTTTTCACACTCCAAAAAAGCAAACCCCACCGAATAAGTCTTGTCCGTCGAGGTCACACCGACGATCTCTAGAAGAGGAAGCCTATACTTGTCTGTCTTGTACGTCGAATCCATGACAAGAACGGTTGGAAATGTGTTGAATAATTTGATACTTCCGGGATGAGTCCAAAAAATATCACGCACCGTAACTTTGTCCTCGGAGGTTCGGAAGCTTGAAACATAATTGTTATCGCCTAGTAGTTTCAAAAGTTGTTGCATTTCCGACCAAGGGCCCATATTCAAAACCTTGAGATTGTGCCGTTCATTGTAAATTTGCTTGATATTTGAAACGATGTCCGGTTTCTTACGCTTCAAATCGGCAAGTATGTTGCGAGGCGCCACTTTGACTATCGTTAGGTCCGATATCACATTCCTCTCTTCGCGGGACAAACGACACGCCATTGGATGCCCGTGTAACTTGACATCCAAGGCATGATTATGCATTCCACAAATTACGGTTAACCGCCACAAATCATCAACCCTCCGACTGGCACGCAACTTAAACGGACACCCGCACTTTCTCGATCCCGTGTCCTCGTGTTTTAGCACCCGGTTTGATTGTACATAAGTACCACCCCGTTCACAATTCAAAACAACGAAAGATTTCTGCCTACTATTTCCGTTGTTCGACCTTAAAATAACAATTCCAAATCCATGTTTGTTAGCTTCCTTCCAAACTCAATCAATCAATTGTTCGCGACTACCGAAGCTCCGATCATTTGTAAAATGTTGCCGAACATCGACCGCATTGATCATAGGAGTAACGTCAATAACCGGATCGTTATTAACGTTGACAATTTCCGGAACTAATACTCCATCGTCTTGCACAATATTGTCCGGATGCACCATACCTAACAAATGAATAAATTAGCAAAATTGGCCAAAACTGTTTTTTTTAACTGCCAGGGCATATTTCGGAAGTTCATTTCCGAAATATATTAGGTAACATATATTTCGGAAATGAACTTCCGAACCATATCAGTTTTCAGCATATAATTTATCAATCAATGTAGTGAAATAGAGGATGAAATGAGTGATGTTTACCTGAAATTGATGCTTTCTATGCTCCCTTTAACGTGATCAACGATTTGAAACTTGATTTTAGGGTGAAAAATGGATGGAGATTGATTGGGTTTTAGAGAGGGGTTTGAGAAGTTTTGGAGAAAAATGATGAAATAGTGAAGGAGGAAAATTTGTATATGCAGCAACAGTTTCGGAAATGAACTTCCGAAAATATGCACGGATTTTGAATTTTTTTGACTTCGGAAATACATCTCCGAAAACACCAAAAAATTGGTGTTTTCGGAGATGCATTTCCGAAGTCAACAAAAAATCAAAAAAAATAAAATAACTTCGGAGATTCATCTCCGAAGCAGGGGTAGTTTTGGTTTTTCGCTGGGGGTGACCCCCATAGGGAGGTGGGTAAAGAAATTTTCATTATTTTTACTCTGTTAACCAATGACAATCATGTATCTCACCAAATCAGACTATAAAGTTTAAAATATTTTTATGATTTCGCATTTTAAAGTATTTTAATTGGGTGTCCGTGATGCACTACCATTAAACTCTAAAATAAAATTAAAATAAGCATTTCATTGTAATTAACAATAGAATGCACAATAAATATCAAAATAAAGATATAAAAAAAGTTATATTTCATAACAATTAACTAAAGTATTTAAATTTAATAACTTTAAAATATTATTTTATTATTAATAATAAAATATAATAAATGAATATTTTAATACTATGAATAATAAATTATAAAATAATAATCTTAATAGATAAAATAATTATTTTCCAGTGGAGACTATTGTTATCTATTGGATTATTAATCATCTAATTCTTTATCTTCAATTTAATATAAAAAGATTAATTTTTATTTGCATTATAATAATTTTTTAGAAAATTCGGCACACAAGAAATGATATCAGGTTTTAATATAATAACATTGGTTTTGATAGAGATATTTTTTATATTAAATAATTAGTTTATACAACATCTATTTTTATTACAGGGTTTATATAATATTCACGAGTTTATAATTATTAAATATTTTAATACTAAATGTCGACCTCCTCCGCATAGAATCATACAAATTAATTTATTTTCTCCTAATTATAATTGGATTAAGTATAACTCAAAAAGTGCTTAAAAAAATCCTATAATATTAATTTGTGGTGACATATTTAGATATATTTAAAGATAATTTAAAAATATTTTTAAGAGATTTTTTAACTAAGATTGAAGTTGCACCTCAATTTTTGTGATAGAAAACTAATTCAAATTAAAAAATAATTATTATAATATTTTATTATATTGTCTATTAATTAATTATGTTTTTTTTTTACGATAATTTTCTTTTTTGACTTTTGTATTAAAATCATTTAAAAATATCATTATTTTTAGTTTTTAATTTTGACTATAAACTTTTTTTTTGCTTTTCTATTAATAATATATGTATATATGGACTGATTATTATTGAGTTACCACATATGAAATTATTCTTTAAAAGTAGAAAAGGATAGAAAGGAATCTTGTGTTCAAAATATTTACCACTTTCGTACATTGGACATGAATTAAAAAAATGTAGTTAAAGTTATATGGAAAAAAAACTATTATTAATTAATTTATTGTAAAGATAGAAAGAAAAAATATTTAACAATATAATAGAAAATACGTTAAATACGCATGCTGATATTTATTGACTAATTTCACAAGCAATTATAATAAAAAAATCTCCTGATTTATATAAAAAGTGAGAAAATGTTTCTTTGACCTTATCTTGTATACATTTATCAAAAACGTGTGGAAAAAAACTGGAAAACCACGATTCAACACTCAGAAAATAGACCAAAGCAAAACTCTGATAACACCAGGCTCGCTAGGCCTATCATAGGCGCGCTAAGTGCGAGATGGCATGGACACATGACACAATCACCTGCAACTATTTCATGGTGAAGCAAAGGTTAACTCGTTAGTCTAAGAGGTGGAACGTTGGGCGAGCTAAGGCGACCAAGAAAACATGGAAGATATGCAAGCACTTCTTACTGGGGAAGAAAAGTTGACCAGCTTGAGTTGGAAAAGTGTGGTGGGCGCGTTAGGCATAAGGACGATGCACCTAACGAGAGCCTCAAAATTTTGCCTATATAGAAGAAGTTACGATTCAGTGCAAAGGGAGTTTCGGTTGATTGAGGTAGTACATGATTGGAGTAGGTTCACTTTGGTCTACAACATGAGAATAAGAGAGGAGGTCTGAAGGTTGAAGCGCTGCTCATGTGATAGGGCAGATCACACTTCCAAGGTCAACATTCTAGAGTTACCTTCTGTTACGCCAACCATGATTAAGCATTGCTACAATCTCTTTGCTGGAGTTAGATGTAGTCATTATAGTCATGTAATAAATAAGTCACAATCTTCTTTATAATTCTACTCATGTTGTAATACTGATGACTCTTTAATCTTAAAGCTTATTTTAGCCTTGCAATCTAAAACATGTTTTCATAATGTGACTTGACATCAAAAGGTTCTTGTCTTTACTAAATCCAAGATAACCATATATTGGATCCTAACGCCTATAAATAAGGTTAGGTCTGGTATCCACACATATTGTATTAGAATTAGTGTGGAGTCTTACTACACTACGACTATTGGGACTTAATACTCCGTGTTGGTTAATTGTTCGAGATATCGCCTATTAGGTAATACACTGATCTCATGCGTGAAGACCAAAAGGATATGCAAATGAGGGTAAAAGGTGGTAATAAAATTAGATGAGTAGAGAAGCATGTTACCGACCAATGGATGTGCATGATAGATACATAATAATGAAATCTACCCCCCAACAAGATTTTCTTACTACTAAGACTGAAATCTCCATTTTACTTTTTGTAATTTATTTGATGTCATTTACTTCCATGCTTGTCAACCAATACACAAGCTTTTCTCAACTTAAAATCTTAGAATTTGTTGAACGGTCTTTAAAACCAATGATCTTTGTGGATATGATAATTGTAAAACTTACTTTTGCTGCTAACGAAGTCGTTGTCGAGGATTGGTGATATTTTTAAAGATATAACATAGTTTTTATTATTTTAAGTATTGTTTATATTTGTGTATATATGTTAATAGTTGTATAGTTTATTCATAAATATTAACCCATTAACCTTTATAATCAGTATGTTTTTACTAGTTTATGTGAGGTAAGGTTCCTGCAAAATAATATTTATTTGACCCTAAAATCGATAGAATCGCATGCAAAATCCTTAGTGAAAACAGGGAAAAGAAACAAAGAGCCAAAACGCCAGATCTAGAAGAGTCTTCTATCTCGCCACAAAAAACCATGGATGTATTTATCAGGAACAAAAACAATAACAATGGAAACAATAATGGTGACACAACACGCCAATATAGTCTTAAACATCTAACTCACCTCACTAGAATGAAAAGGAGTATCAGACAAAGGGAAATTAACTAGGATTATCGCAAATTTTATTTGCTAACCCTTTTGCATTTTAGATCATGAAGACTCGCGAAATTCTACGAAATTGTTGGGACACTATAAGCTCATGAGAATGAAGAAGATGTGATATTCCTATGATTACAAGTTTACATTCTTTTATTGGAAAAGTAGAGGAGTTGTATCTAGATAAACTCACGTCGATGATGAGCAACTATAACTTGTTGAGTAAAAGTTCCTAAATAGATTCTTTCCTCGTAAAAAAAATCATTGAAGCCAAGACAAACATCACGGTGTTTTCCCCAGGTGTAATAGAAACTCTTTATGAAGCTTGGGAAAGATATAAGTTCATGCTGAGATGATGTCCAAACCACAGTTTTGACAAACTCATGCAAATACCCGTCTTCAGGAATGTTCAATTTGCAGTGTTCATTCAGCGGTGAGATTGAATACGTTAAATATGTTGGTACTTATATCTTCATGAATGTTCAATGTATAGTGTCCATTCAGTAGTGGATTGAATACGTTAAATATTTTGGTACTTATTGACTAATTTCACTAGCAACTGTTATAAAAAAATCCCCCGATTTATCTATAAAAAGTGAAAAAAATGTCAGTTTGACCTTTTCTTGTATACATTTATCAAAAACATGTGAAAAGAACTAGAAATCCATGACTCCACACTAAAAAATAGGCCAAAGCAAAACGCTGATAAAAGCAGGCTCGCTAGGCCCATCATAGGTGCGTTAAGTGCGGTATGGCATGGACATATGGCATAACCTGCTACAATTACTTCATGGTGAAGCAAGGGGTTAGCTTACTAGTCTAAAAGGTGGTACGTTGAGCGAGCAAAGGCGACCAAGGACACGTGGACACATTAGGCATAAGGACGATGCACCTAACGAGAGCCTCATAATTTTGCCTATAAATAATAAGTTCTTATTCAATGGAAAGGGAGTTTCGGCGGATCGAGGTAGTAAAAAATTGGAGTAGGTTCACTTTGGATTATAACATGAGAATAAGAGAGGAGGTATGAAGGTGGAAGTGCTGCTTATGTGATAGTGCATATCACACTTCCAAGGTTGACATTTTAGAGTTACCTGCTACTATGCTAACCATGAGTAAGCATAGCTAAAATATCTTTGTTAGGGTTAGGTGTAGTCATTATAGTAATGTAATAAAAGGTGTACAATTCATATGAACTTGCTTGTGATCCTCAAATTGTCTCAAAGTTTAAAGGGCTAGGATTAGCACTCTGTGTGCTTGCTTGTTACTAAGGTAATTTATGAGTTTAAATCCAAATAATGAGCTGAAAAAGGCCTGGTGCAAAACATGACTCAAAGTGAGTACCGAAAGAAAATGTCTCTTTAATTGTAAAAAAATTATTCAAAGCATTGTAAATTGCTTTTCTACTAATGCAATTAATACACTACAACTGGTTTTGTGAATTAGTGAACTAGTTTGAATTTGTAGCTTGTTTTTTGACAGTTTGGACTTTTTGAACAAATGCAACTTGGTGTAATTCTCTTCTTCTTTTACTGATGTGTTGCAAGTACAATGTTTGTTGGCTGCAACTTGGCTTGATCATTTGTATTATGATTTGTGAAGTCATTAACTAGTTTGCTTATTTTTTTTATGATGCAGCTAGATGCGATGATGTGCGTAAACTAGTTTACAACCCAAATGATGCGACTTGAACTAGTTTCACAACCTGCAAAATGAAATTCGGAGTGCAATGTAATATTTTTAGGAGATTAAGTTTTGACTAGGTGAGAGTGGGGATTAGTCAATTGTATTTTTAGTTTTTGGAATGTGAACTATTTTATGAATGCATGTAAATCAGTAAAATGTGAATTAGTTTATGTGAATTGGTTTATGGATGAATGTAAATTAGTTTGAGTATTTGTGTACATGGGTTGGGTAAACCCAGTAAAACCCACCAAAAGAGTGGGTTGGATCGGGTTATTGGGGGAATACAGTTTTAAAAATGAAAGCCCATTAAAAATAATTAGGTTATGGGTAAATTCACACCCAACTCACAAAATCTATGGGTTATTGAGTGACTATTTTTGGCTCTTTTTTGTAATTATATACGCGACGACTTTGATGTTTTTAATCTTGGTTGCTTCATTTCAACCTTTTGAACATTTTTTATTTTGTAAGTAATGATTTTAACTTATTTAGAATGCCGCACTTCGATTATTTTGATGTTAATTATTGTTAGTTGCAACTATTTTATGCAACTATAGATGTTACTGTAATGTAACTTTGGTTTTTGCAAATATGTTTATGATGAATTTTATCGTGCATTTAGAGTTTGTAAGTGGCTGTGTTATTTCATTTTTGGGAATGTGATACTCTTGAGGAGATTAAATTTGGTTCTTGAGATAAACCAGACATAAAATCTCTGTTTTGGTTTATTAAGCTTTGTCAGAATTATTTTATTGTTTTTAGGTTATCGAGATCAGGCTGAAAATCACTAAGAAGGTTTGCTAGCTTAGCTTGTGATAAAAGCTTTATTTAGTAGGGGATAAGCTTGTAAAAATTTTAAAATCAGATTGTATTATGTTTATGGGAATATTCTATAAAAGCTCAAAATTTTATAGTCAAAATTCCAAGAAGAACTCTTAGAGACATGACTAGGCCAATGTTCGACCAAAAACCTGGATAACTCTGGTGTAATCTCTCTAACTCTAATTGTCTTTATTTTTATGCTATTTATTACTTTTATTTTTCACTGCTATTTACTCTTAAGTAACTACTAACACAAGCTTCAAGGATAATCGAGAAAAAGATATAGCTAATTGCACATTTTAAAACCGTAACTCACCCCGCTAGTATTTGAAGTCACTTGTCCAACAAAGCGAAGCTGGAGGAGGGGGTTTAGGAATCAAAAACTGCAAAATATTGAATACGGCGTTGCTAAGTATATGGGCTTGGAGAATTCTTTTGGATTCTAGTTTAGTGTGGTACTCTTCTTTAGAATTTAAATAGGGTGACAATAAAAATATAATTCTCAATCATTCTTGGAGTGTAAGCTATAAAAAACACTATATTTGGAGGCATGATCTTAGACTTTCCATTTGAAAGTGGGGGGAGATCCTAGTTGGTTTGGAAACAATGTCTCTTGTAAATTGAAGGAGTGGTTCAAACATTCAATTTTGGAGTAATAGGTTGTATGGAACAATTCCTCTAAAGCTTTTATTTCCACGCCTCTTCGAGGTTGCCTAGGTCTCTAGGCTCAAGGTTGATGAAGCAAGATCTTGGATTCTTGGAAGGTGGGATGAGAATTTTGAGTACATTGCATGTCTAAATTATGTTATTACAAGTAGGATTTAGGAGGAGCTTGGTGACATTCTCACGTGTGCGGGTCCCAATCTAGAATCAATAGACTCGTTTGTTTGGTGGCGAGATGCAATAAGTTTCTTTGTATAATTGGTATATGCTAGATTGGTAGGCATTAAACTTCTTGGCTCTCATTTGGTAGAAGGAAATGTTGGTGCCTTTAAGTTGTTATTGTCCAATAATGTCCCAGCAACATTCAAGTCTTTGCTTGGAGATTGCTTCTAAATAAGCTCCAAACAAGGGATGAGCTAGCAAAACATGGCGTATTTGTCGGGTCTGTGAGTGTACTTTCCCAAATTAGATGTTTTACATGATGCCAAAACTATGATCTTTAGTGTTTCTCCATATTTGATGATATCATTTGAGTCGTGTTGTGCATCTTAGCATTAGGAAGCATAAAAACATCTTAGAATGCGTTTAGAAAAGGTTTTGTGCATTAGAAAAGGTTTCATGCATTAAAAATCATTTTATGTGAAAAATAAGCTTATGTGTCGACACATACATGCTATGAGTCGACACATGCTATGATGCATGTATGAGGTATTTATATGCGTGCAAGTTGGAGGCAAAAGAAAACAATAGATTTAGAAAAATTATGCTGAATTTTAAGTTTGTTAGAGCATGTGGTAACACATAAGAGTCATGTGTTGACTCATATTAATGCATGTGTACAGTATTCGCTACCCACGTCTTCCTTGGACGACGACAACTGCACATGGGAATAGTTGAAATCTCAAAGGAATTGCTGCTTTTAACACTGTTACTTGCAACCATTTAATCGTTTTAGGGTTTCAAGAATCTAACACGAAATAATGAATGCATGACAAAAGAAGAAGAAGATAACACGATGGAAATGGAAGAAACAATTTTGGAGAAAAATAGGAATGGGCGGATGGAAGAAGAAGATGTGTGTGGAACCTTAGAAATACAATGTCCAACGTGGAAACTTGTGCACAGTCAACCTTCTTCAATTGGCGACGTAGGCTAGAAACACAAAATCTTGGGGAAAAATATGCATCAAGGTTTTTTTCAGATGAAATATTTGAATGTTAAGGGGGATAACAATTTTTTAAGGGGGGTTATATAAAAACACGCTTATATGACAGGGGTAAAAGACATCTTAATACCTAAATAGGATAGTATATACTATATATGATCAAAAGTTCACGAGTACGACCTTTTAGGCTTAAATACAATCCCCCCCCCCCCCCCCCCCCCCGAGTTTTTCAATTGTTTGATTTTAGCCCCATAAGTTTCAATTGCTTGATTTTGGTCCTTCATGTTTTCCAATTGTATGATTTTGTCCCCTAAAATTTACCAATTGCTTGATTTTAGCTTCTCAAGTTTATTCTCTTTTGCATTTAATAGTCTCAAATCCCTTAGTGACATGTAGATTAAACATTTTTTTACCTCCTCACTTATTTATATATCTTTTTTTTTCTTCTAATTTTCTTCTCTACAATTTTATTTATTTTTTAATTTTTATGCTTTGAACGAAATATTTTGAAATTTTTAATTATTTCACTTAACAAATATTTAATGACAAATGATTCTGACAACAAAAAAGATTGACCACTATGTAATTAAAATAGCTAATTAAAATAATAAACTGTTTGCCAATAACATATTTGAACTTTTTATCAAAGTTATTTTAGAATATAGGGACAAACCTAAAATATCCCATATAAAAAGATTGAAATTCTATACGACCAATAAGAATGTTAGACTTCAGAATTTTATGCTTAAATATGCGCGAGTTATTGATCAAAGAGTTTGTTATTTTAATTAACTAGTGGTTTATCTTTTTTGTTGTTAAAATAATTTGACATTAGACATATGTTAAATGAAATATTTAAGATTTTCAAGATATTACATTCAAAGTTTAACTCTTTTTTGAAGAAAAAAAATTGTAGAGAAAAAAAAAAAAAATAGTCTTAAAGTTATGAGGGGATTATCAAATAAAATCAAACCATTAATAAATTTTAGGGTAAAAGATGCATATAAGTGTTTATTTTATTACCCTCCATTAATTTCCACATATTTTCCCCTATTTTATGTGGTTGAGTATGAAATACATATAAACTTAGGGACTAAGACCGAAATATAAAAGATAAGCCCAACCTCGATCTCCAACCAACCGCGTAATCAATCCACAAATTTCTCAGAAATCATCGCTCAAACTCTCTCAAACAAAACCAAACGTTGAACATCACAACAACAACAACAACAATCAAATCCCTCTTCAACGACGTCGTTTCTTCCATCTTCCTGTTTCCTCTCTCAATATCCTGTAACAAAAATCTCATCTTCTTGAATCTTGATTTTATTTTAGCATAGTTGAAAATTGATGATCTTCGAATTATTGTATTTTGATTTTACCGTTTTAATATATGCCTATGAAATATGAATGCATAGATGTTACTTTTCTATGTTTTTGTTTTTTTTTCAAATTGATAGAATTTTTTAATTTATCATTTTAATTCATGTCTATTTGTCTAATATCTAATATCCGACACGGACACTTGTGTTTACGTTTAATTTATTTATTTTATTTGAAATTATTATTGATGCTGACGTGTCAGACTGAGTGTCGTGTTTCTGGTATCCGTAGACTCTAATTAATGAGGATTGATACAGTAGCAAGTTGTTCTTGAGTTAACTGAATGCAAAAATGTTGTATTTTTGTAGGCAGTTGTTGTTGTGGAACAATATGAAACCGGTTTGTCCATTTGTTAAAATTCCTCGTCCGGATGATAGTAATAGAAAACCGAGTGAAAACTCGGCTAAACATCATGTAGAACATGAAAGTAAGGTGAAGAAAGAGGTTAATGACGCGGCTAGTGTCTCGCCGAAGTGTCCGATGGGATATGACTCTCAGACGTTCAAGCTTGGTCCTCTTAGCTGTATGGTATGCCAAGCGCTGCTGTTTGATACAAGTAAATGTGTGCCGTGTTCGCATGTTTTCTGCAAGTATGTATCACGGCCCGTGTGTTTATTTCTTGAATGTATATTGTTTTTGGATGATTTCTGATTTTAGGTGTGTATCATGTTAGAGCATGTATATCGCGTTTTGAGGACTGTCCGTTGTGTGGAGCTGATATTGTGAAGATCGAGCCCGATGACAATCTTCAAGGTGTAGTTGATCGCTTTATTGAAGGTCATGCTAGGATCAAAAGGTCTGTTAATTTAGACAAAGGAGAAGAAGCAGCAGAAAGTAATAAGCCGGTTATATACGAAGATGTGTCTTTGGAAAGAGGTTCTTTCTTAGTGCAACAGGCCATGAGGGTAAGTATTTCCTTTTCAAATGTTAATGTGGATGAAGTCTTGTATATGAAGGGTTAAATTGAGAAAGAATGATCCTTGTTATCATCCACAATGTAAATGGTCACTAGTCTTGATCAAGTGCTTATTCTATAACAAAAGATAAAATAAAGTCAAAATGTTTACATGGGTATGGCATTGTTGATGGGAACCCTAGCCCTGCCGAATCTACTACTTTTTTGTTTTACTTTGTTTATGTTATACTTTTTTAGACCACATGATAATGAGCATTTTACCATATGAAATTCAAAAACAGGCATTCCGTGCTCAGAATTTAGAAAGTGCCAAATCAAGACTTGGCCTATGTGCAGAAGATGTTCGTAGTCAGATAGAAAAAGTTGGTAATACTTCAGAGTTATGTTCACAACTTGGAGCAGTCTTGGGTATGCTCGGTGACTGCTGGTATGTTGTAGGATATTATCATTGTATTTTATGATAAGATATTGTTTACATATTTGTTGAGCTTAGTGAAATATGGAAAAAATTTCTAATAAGAGTAATGCATCTGTCAAGAAGACAAAATAGTCTAATATACAAAGGCGTTGTCAAAATACTAGTATAAATAGTAACTAGTGTTGTAACATAGCGGCTACAGTGCTGTAGCATAGCGAAATTTGAACAAATCCCTATTGTTCTGCGATAAGCTATTCATGTAGCGGAATTTCTGCAGACCACTATTTTCTGTGATCCATGGTTGACAATACTGATAGTAACACTGAATATAACTAGACTGAGACCAAGACTAATAAAATCAAATAGGGATGTTTAGAATAAGTGGAAATTGTCTTTGGTATTGAGGACATTTTGAGTTTTGGCTATCTATGTCTGTACCAGAAATTGTTTCCCATTGTATCCTCTTTGTATATCTATAATGGAATCCGAATCATCTTTGGTATTGAAGACATTTTGAGTTTTGGTTATCTATGTCTGTACTCTGTACCAGAAATTGTTTCCATTCTATCCTCTATCGATATCTATAGTATCATGTAAACGGTTCAATTTCCTATACTGCTTTAGCCCTTTTTGGTGTACAGAAATAAAATAACTATTTAAGTTGGAAGAAGCTCCTAGTTTTTGCTAGTTTTGCCCTATTATCTCCCACTTTAAAACAGGTCCTAAACCCATTAGCATATAGTTGCCTCCTCTGAAGCAGACGCACTGTCAGACATTGGTAATAATTTGAGAAAATGGAAATGATTGTGTGTAATCACATGTATTAGTATCGTGTCAGTGCTAAACACTGACATAAGCACACCTTTAATTGAAGTTTCAATGCCACGTGTTTGTGCTCTTAAACTATTATGTAGTGGGCCTTTTGGTCTCTTCGTGGTGCATTTTATCGTTTTTGTAGAGCCGTTTAGATCATGAACATCCGTTTAGATCATGAACATTTTAAGAGATTATTTATCGCTTTTTTGTTTTTAAGCCTTTTGTTTTCTTTCTTATTCTCCGCTTTTTCCTTTTTTCATTCATATGTCACATTTCTTTTTGTATCACAAACTATAAAAGAATATAGTTTAATTACATGTTTAATGGGAGGAGGTGGATTGTGATCATCATGTTTACGAAAAAAAAATTTTTTTGCAGCCGAGCAATGGGTGATAGCAGTTCTGCAGTAACTTATTTTGAAGAAAGTGTTGAATTTCTGTCAAAGTTGCCAAAAGATGATTTGGAGGTTATTTCATTAGAACCTTACTTTTCTTGGCTCCCATGAAAAATAATAAATTACCAGATCAAAATGCTTATGTTAATTGTCAATTTATTTCTTTGACCTTGTTGTCTTACAGATTACTCATACACTTTCCGTTTCACTTAATAAAATTGGTGATCTTAAATATCATGGGGGAGACCTTGAAGCTGCAAGATCTTACTATTTTCAATCCTTAAATGTTCGCCGTGATGTTGTCAAGAACAATTCAAATGCTTCATCTCAGGTTAGTAAATAATTTCCACTTATATTTGAATTAACTTTAACAGTAGTGTTTTCTGACTTGCTTTAAGCTTATTTAAGTTGACTTATTTAAGGTTACCTAGTAGCATATTTGGGAGACTATATAGAAACAACTTATGATATATCCATAAGTTATTTTTAACTTATTTATGTAACCTCTTTAGGATAGTTTGTCAAAATAGTTTATAGTTTATAGGAAAAGAGATTGATTTTGTTTTATCTGTCTTAGAAATATGGTCTTGGATAGAACATTATGGCGGGATTTGAACCATGTAACCGACCCCACTTAGTGGATAAGGAATGGTTATTTGGTTGTTATAGAAATAGCCTAAGCACTTGTATGATGAGGTCTTACACTAAGCACTTAATTAGATGTTTGTCCAAAAAGGGCCTTTGTAAGTTGATTCTACCTTACTAGCCTATTTACTCACCAAATGTTTCATTATGTGATTTACACCAATCATGTTTGTTAGATTCTTTTTTAAGCATAGCACATGAAACACTTGCTGTTTATGTCAATTTAGGTCTTAGATGTTGCTGTTTCTCTCGCAAAAGTAGCGGATGTTGACAAAAGTCTAGGAGATGAAAAGTCGGCTAATGACGGATTTCAAGAAGCTATAAACTTGCTGGAATCACTTACTTTAAAATCTGAAGCCAGTGGGCTTGAGCAACGGGTAAGTTGTTAACTATATGTATCCTAATAAATAAGTACTATATTATTGTATTCTTCCTCTGTTTCCTCATCCATAACACAAATTTCATTTTGCGTGCATTTCAACATAAGATCTTGAAATTAACATATGTTTCTGTTCTTATAGCGGCTATCAGTTCTAGACTTCCTTAGAAGCCAACTGGCAGATGATAAACAAGAACAAGTTGAACAAGCAGTTTGAGGTCAGGTAGATGCTTAGCGAGCAAAAAGAAAGCATCAATTCAGATGCAATAAATGTTTCTTTATGTGATTGGATACGTATGTAAAATAAGCTCAGGTCTACGGAGGCGTTGTAATAGAGGAAGAGAATTTTCATTTCAAGTGATGAGTATCTCTGTTATTTTGGGCACTGCAGTAGTACTTGTCTTTGAGATTCTACAACAGTTCCCTCTGTGTTTCTTATACCACACCACTGGAGTTTTTGTATCCACCTCTTTAGTTGAAGATTCGATCCTCTCCCGTTACCGAAAGTTCCTTTCTGATGACTGGAGATGATCGCAAGTGCAACTGTGATGGTTCTTCCTTGCATTTATGTAGCTGATATTAATACGTCTCTAATAAACTAGAAATGAAGAAACATGTAGGTTGTGTTTCAAACTTGAATACATTCTATAATGTGAAGGGTGAAATTTATACAATATTCATAAATGTTTGTGTTTGGGTGAGTTTTGATAAATATGATTAAGTAGAATTCATTTTGTAAAACCAGTTTGGTTACTATGAAGTTTAAAGTAAAAGTGAAGTGATTTATGTTTAGATATTTTTATTTTGAAAGTAATAGAAAGATTGAAAAGTTAGTTACAAAAGTGTAACAAACTTGGTTATATACACAAGAGAATGACCTGCTATAGCAGGTTAGGGATGCTGACAGATGTCAGTCATCCTTACAATATAACTAGTATACTCAGCTTACTAAGTACATCTAATACCCCCCCCCCCCCACAAACTCAGGAGGTGGTAACAACTCTGAGTTTGTGTCTAAGATCCAAAAACTTAGTAGATGCTAGAGGTTTTGTAAGAACATCAGCAATTTGGTCAGTCCCAGGGATGTGAAGAACAGAGATTTTCTTAGCTAAGACCTTCTCCCTGACAAAAAACAAGTCAATCTCCATATGTTTGGTTTTGGAGTGCATGATAGGGTTATGAGCAAGCAGAACTGCAGAGAGATTGTCACACAGTATAACAGGTGGCTTGGTGGTGATGTGAAGTTCTTGCAACAAAGTTTGAATCCAGAGCAAGTCAGCAGTAGCAAGAGCAAGAGATCTATACTCAGATTCAGTGCTGGAACGAGCTACAACCAATTGCTTTTTGGACCACCATGTGATGAGATTATCTCCAAAGTATATAGCAGCACCTGAAGTACTTCTTCTATCATCAGGGTCAGATGCCCAATCAGCATCACAGAAAACTTTAAGAGTGGGAGGAACAGAAGTAGACAGAGGAGAAAGGCACAGTCCATGACTAATGGTGCCCTTGAGGTACCTCAAGATCCTCTTAACAGCAATCCAGTGAGTCTCCAGGGGATGAGACATAAACTGGCACACTTTGTTAACAGCATAAGCCAATTCAGGTCTTGTGATTGTGGCATATTGTAAAGCTCCTACCACAGACCTATAGAAGAAAGGATCAGAGAGAGCAGCAGACCCAGTTTTAGTGAGTTTGCAGGTGGATTGCATAGGAGTACTCACAGGAGAAGCTTCTAACATGTTTGTTCTTTGAAGCAAATCTCTAATGTATTTAGACTGAGTGAGGAGTAAGGAGCCATTGGCAGCAGCCTTAACTTCAATGCCAAGAAAGTAGTCCAAGTCACCCAAAAACTTAAGTGAAAAGGCTTGATTCAGTTTGGTGACTAGGAATGAAATCAGAGATGCAGAGCTGCTAGTGATGATTATATCATCAACATAGACAAGAAGATAAATGGTATGCCCATCAGCCAAGTAAGTGAACAAAGAGGGATCACACTTACTAGGTTTGAAGTGTAGAGCAATAAGAGCCTGTTGCAGTTTCTCAAACCATTGCCTAGGAGCTTGCTTTAGCCCATAGATAGCTTTATGTAGCTTACATACAAGAGTGGAATCTGTAGCTGCAAACCCTTGAGGCTGTTGCATATAAACTTCCTCAGCTAACTCACCATTAAGAAAGGCATTATTGACATCCAGCTGCTTAATAGGCCAGTGATGAGTGAGTGCAATGGTGAGGATTAGTCTAACAGTTACAGGCTTAACAACAGGAGAGAAAGTCTCTGTAAAGTCAAAGCCATGCTGCTGGTGGAAACCCTTAGCCACCAATCTTGCTTTGAACTTATTAACACTGCCATCAGGGTTCTCTTTGACTCGGAAAACCCATTTGCAGCCTATAGCCTGTCTGCCAGGGGGAAGAGGAACAAGAGACCAGGTCTGATTGGCAAGAAGAGCATCATATTCTGCTTGCATAGCAGAGTGCCAGTGAGGAGTAGACAAGGCCTGCTTCACAGTTTTAGGTTCAACATGAGTTAGAAGCAGTTTTGGTTGCAATCTGGGCTGAACAAAGCCTGACTTGGCTCTAGTAGTCATGCTATGCTGATTAACAGGAATAACTGGGGCAGGAATAGCCAAAGGAGGGATGACAGGAGAACTATCAGAAGAAGAAGAGGACTGAGAGATAGGTGAGGAATTGGAAGAGGGATTCTGAGACAAGGAAGAGTTACCAGACATGGAGGATGAAGAAGAGATTTCAGGAGTATGAGATGAAGTATTAGAAGGAGGTGTAGGGGACTCAGAAGGAGTTAGATTAGGAGCAGAATGAGAAGGAATGAGATTAGGAGCAGAATGATGAAAAGGGAGAGCAGATAAAGTGACTCCAGTAGGAGCAGAAACAGGAGCAACTACCTTGGAAAAAAGATCATGAAAAGGAAATTTTGCCTCATTGAAAATAACATCCTTAGAGATGTATAACCTGCCAGTAGAAGATAGGCACCTGTACCCTTTGTGAGAGGGAGAATAGCCAAGAAAAAGACACTCTTGTGACCTAAAATCCAACTTGTGAGAATTATAAGGTCTAAGTAAGGGAAAGCAAGAACAGCCAAAAACTTTAAGAAACTTGTAATCAGGGGACAGTTTAAACAGAAGTTGATAGGGAATCTGAAAATTGATGGAAGCTGAAGGTAACCTGTTAATGAGATACACAGCAGTAGTGAAAGCATAATCCCAGTAGGAAATAGGAATAGAAGCCTGACTGAGAAGAGTTAGGCCCAGATCAACTATATGTCTATGTTTTCTCTCCACCACACCATTTTGGTGGTGAGTGTGAGGGCAAATCAGCCTATGCACAATGCCCAGTTCAGTGAGATAAGTGGTGAATGGTCTAAACTCTCCTCCCCAATCAGATTGAACACACTTAATAGAATGACCAAGTTGCAATTCAACCATAGTTTTGAATTGTTTGAAAAAGGGTAAAGCCTCAGATTTGGTTTTAAGCAAATAGATCCAAGTGAACTTGGAGTAAGCATCCACAAATGATATATAATAGTTATATCCCATGGCAGAAGGGCCAGGGGAAGGTCCCCATAGGTCACAGTAAATCAATTCAAGAGGTGTAGTGTATGTGGTGTGTGAGGCATTAGAGTGTAAACGATGTGCTTTTCCCATACAACAAGCAGTGCAAAACAGAGAATGGTCTTTATTTGAGAAAGGAATATTACAACTTTGTAAAACAAGCTTCAAAGTCTGAAGATTAGGATGCCCTAACCTAAGATGCCATATATTGGGCAAACAAGAATCTACACTAGAAGACTTAGTGCTAGAGCTATCAGAATTATTTGCTGAAAAACAAGGAAGAAGACTAGCTGACTTAGCAGGATTGGACAACTGGATATGAGGAAATTCATAGAGACCATCACTTCCAACAGACCCTTGAAGAAGCACATCATTGGTGACCTGAGATTTAACATAGCAAGTATCAGCATTGAACAGGAAATAGACATTATTATCCCTACAAAACTTGCTAACACTCATTAGATTCTTAGTAATGGAAGGAACAAGCAACAAATTCTTGAGTGTGAGAGGTGTGTGAGGTTGATAAGGAGAAGGAAATGAACTAGAGCCAGCTGACTGAATAGGCAAACCTTGTCCATTCCCTATGAAGATTTGCTCATGGCCTTCAAAGGGAGTGAGTTGTTGCAAGTTTTTAGCATCACTGGTTACATGGTAGGAGGCTCCTGAATCAGGAAACCAGCCTGAGGAGCCTGAGGGAGCAGCATTAGCAACAAATGTGCTAGGAGCAAGCATGATAGGAGCAGCCATCTTTGCAGGTCCAGGAGCTCTAGTCCAGACATGAGGAGCTGGAGTTGCCCAGGCAACAGATGGAGCAGAAGTATAATAGGTGCCAGGCATAGGTGCTTGCTGAGGCTGTTGAGTTTGAGGATAGCCAGTAGATTGTTGAGGCTGGAACTGCTGATTATACCTATGCCAGCAATTCAGGGCAGTGTGACCAACTTTGAAGCAAACCTGACATTGAACATTAGAGTTGCGACCACCACGACCTCTACCAGAACGACCACCACTTCTACCAGATCTGCCACCTCTGAAACTATTGTAATCAGGTTCAGTGGAGGGAGTGGAGTGTGATGGAGGAGCTTCAGCACTAGCAGCAGGTATAGCATCAGTGGATGAAGGAGTTTCAGGTGGAGCTTGAGTAAGATTCAAGGAAGGCACCTCTGAAACTTTCTTGAACTTGGAGAGTCTAAGTTCATGAGCCACAAGGAGAATCTCAACCTCATCAATGTCCATAACTCCAAACTTGCTTTCAATCACCGACACAACCGGTGCAAAATCAGAGGGAAGTCCTTCAAGAATCACATCAATGTGATGCGAAACTGGAAGAGTGTCACCAATAGAAGCAAGAGAATCAACAATCATACGAATCTTGAGAAGATAATCCTAAACAGAGAGAGAGTCAAGCTTCATAGCGCGAAGTTCAACACGAAGTTGACGAGCACGAGCGCGTGTTTGCTTCTGAAAATACTGAAACAGACGGTCCCAAAGTTCATGCGCATGAGTGCAACCTAACATTCGTGAAAGAATCTCACCAGATAACGTGGATTGCAACCACGAAAGGAGCATTTGATCCTTCTGAAGCCACGCGGAATACGCAGGATTCTCAGATCCAGAGTTGCGAGCTTCATCGGTGAGAAAACGAGGTGGAACACGAGTGCAGACGACGAACTCAGTGAGTCCGTGCGCATTGATGAACGGTTCCACTTGTTGCCGCCAGAGATGGAAATTTTTCTCATCTAACTTCTGCGAAAGCTTGAGCGAGAAATTGAAGCGGTGAAGATCTTCGGAAACGACCGGTGAAGGTTTCGCCGGCGACGGATCTTCACGATCGGAAGCGGAGCTAGCGGTGGACGGTGAAGACACCATGGCCACGGAAAGAGAAGGCTACGATCTAGTCTACTGATACCATAATAGAAAGATAGAGAGAGATATTCATTGATTTTGTGAAACTGTTATTGATTGAAAAGTTAGTTACAAAAGTGTAACAAACTTGGTTATATACACAAGAGAATGACCTGCTATAGCAGGTTAGGGATGCTGACAGATGTCAGTCATCCTTACAATATAACTAGTATACTCAGCTTACTAAGTACATCTAATAGAAAGCAAGTTTAATGGAAAATATTTTATCACTAAATAAACATTGACGTTACATAATCATGCATAAATGGGTCTCTCTAAAAGCTATTAAGATCATATTTGGAAACAATTATGAATTGAATCACAAATTAGAAGACCATCCAATTGTAGACCGTTTAAATGTTGAAGAGAATAAAATTTTTGTTGAGATGATGATGAACATGGTTCTAACCAAAATTATACTTATGACTTTCAAAAAAAGAAACTCGTCGTTTAAATGTTGAAGAGAATAAAATTTTTGTTGAGATGATGATGAACATGGTTCTAACCAAAATTATACTCATGACTTTCAAAAAAAGAAACTCGTTAGTGTAATAAATATTAAGTCAATTTATAATGCTAGACATAGAAGCAACAAGACAATAAGGGGTTTAAAAATTAAAATAAAGCAACAAGGCAATAAGGGGTCTAAAAATTAAAATACGTTTGTTGAAATTTTTGGATGAAATTAGTATGTTTCTAGGTATAAAATATTTGTGATAAAAAATTCGTTCAAAATAAATTTTGGATATATCCATCATCCATCGAATTGTTAAAAATTTCCTAATGTGTTAATAATATATTCAACATATACGACAATAAATAATGGTGGTATGATCAAAAGCTGATTAAACTAATTAAATAAAAAAAAAACTAAAACATAATAATTTTTAATTTTATGCTATGAAATTATCCACTTACATATAAGACTGTTTATTAAAAGAAAATCAAAATGGATAAAACCATATATAAAACCAATTCAAATTATCCGGATCCATGTCCAGATCCATTTTCGCTTCACTTCTAGGGTTTCTCAAAACCCATTCTAGCACCTCTCTAGTCTCTACCCTCAAATTCCCTCTGTCGGAGAACTAATTCCGTCGCCGGAAACCGAACGAACTCACCGGAAACAAAAAAAATCAGAACCGAAAAAAATCCGCCGCTGCATCTGCGATTTCGTCACGGTCTCCCCACCGCTCCTCGCTCTCTCAGAAATATCTCTCACAGTATGTTGCATCCCTTTTCCATCTAAATTTTGAGTTCAATTTCAATTAGGTCGTGTTTCAATGGAGAGAGTTGAAGCACTGTTGGTTTGATTTCAATATGTGTATTTGTGTTTTCAAAGGGATTGATGATAAAGTTGAATTTGTTTCTGCATAATTATAATTTTGAACTGCGGTGTTCTCAATGACAGAACGTAGAAAATATATATATATTTTTTAGTGAAATTTAGGTATCAAACTTAGTGATAGGATTACTGTGTATTGCGTCTCTGTGCTTTCTTTTTTTTGCTTTCGCACCGGTTCTGACCTAGATGGTAATCAACTAATCCGGCTCGTGCTAGGGAGGCACGTGCACTGGCCAAGCTTTGCGTCTCTGTGCTTTCTAATGTATAAGTTTGATATGTTTTTGCTGAAGGAAGGGGTTCTTGTATTAGTTTATGAAAAGTTTACTGGATATTATTCTTTTAACACTTTAATTTATACTCTGATATTTTTCTCTTGTAAGGAATGAATCGTTTGCGAGATTCTGCTTTCACTCAACGGAAACGACAAAAAGTGTCTGAGCCGGTGTTGACAGATGAAGAGCGTTTACTCTTTAACCTCATACGTAGCAGGGAAAACATAGGGATATGGACTGGAGACATGAAAAGAGAAACAAATCTTCCTACTACTGTGGTCAATAAATCCCTGAAGACACTTATAGCCAAGAATATGATAAAGGAAGTTACTACTATTCAAAACAAAGGTCGAAAACACTACATGGCAAAAGAGTTTATGCCTTCCGAGGAAATCACTGGTGGTCATTTTTATCATGATGGGAAACTTGATACTGGTTATATAAACAGTTTAAAACTTGTGTGCTTGCAATTCATTTTCAGGCAGAAAATTTCCACATGTGATGGTTGTGTGGAGTGGATTAAAAGAAGTACTACAGTCTTTAATACTGAAGTCACAACAAAACAAATGGAAGAGATTTTGCAAACTTTGGTTTTGGATGATGAGATCACGCAGATGATAAGTACTGGACTTGGGGAATTTTCGTCTATTCCTGTTGGCAAAACTTGTTACATGAGCAAAAGCAAAGGTGGAGTTATAGGGGAAAAGAAGACTGCTGACTTGACTTCCATTCCATGTTTTTCTTGTCAAAGAATGAGCTTTTGTTCACCAGATGGCACTCTCTCTCCAGCAACGTGTGTCTATTATCAGAAATGGTTAGATTTCTGAAATCACTGGATTACTAGTTTGTTTTCTTATACTCTCCAAGTTTTGACTCTCATACAACACTTATTGTAGTTTTTTTTCTTTCTCTTTTTAACTTTATTGCTCAATATATCTAAGTTCCGTCCACATTAAAATAGAGGAAGAGAATTTTCATTTCGAGTGATGAGTATCTCTGTTATTTACAACAGTTCCCTCTGTGTTTCTTATATCACACCACTGGAGTTTTTGTATCCACCTCTTTAGTTGAAGATTCGATCCTCTCCCGTTACCAGAAGTTCTTTCTGATGAACGGAGAGGATCGCAACTCCTGTAGTACCTTATTTGTGCATAAGTGCAACTGTGATGGGTCTTCCTTGCATTATGTAGCTGATATAATACGTCTCTAATAAACTAGAAATGAAGAAGAAACATGTAGGTTGTGTTTCCAAATTGAACACATTATATAATGTGAAGAGTCCAATTTATAGAGTATTCATAAATGTTTATGTTTGGATCAGTTTTGATAAACGTGATTTTAATTGAGTAGAATTTATTTTGTAAAATCAATTTGGTTATTTTGAAAGCAAAGTTTAATGTAAATTGGTGCAACTTTTTAATCCAATCTAGAAGTTACTTTTATCAGTTCTAGTTAAACTGAAGTTTGAAGACAATTGATTTTGCCAGAAGCTTAAATCCATGATTTGTATGTATGTTTCTAGGTATGCTTAGTTACAGTTATTCATGTGTTTACTAAGGGTATGGAATTGTTTCTTGTTTATACACTTTTCATTATATTTGAAAACAAAATAATGTCAACAATCTCATTATAAATAAACCAATAAATATTCTTTAGTACTTTGGAATTGGGTTAGAGCATTTTTATTGAAGTGAATAATAAGGAACTAAAAGTGCATAAACTAAATTATTTTTGATGGGGTCAAATTGTCACGTATAATTTAAGGAATTGAATTTATAGTTGATTTAACTTTTTTTTTTTTTACTTTAATTATGAGATTTTTTTTTTAAATAACCAAGTTTTTCAAAAAAAATTCGTATATAACCAAACTTCCAATGGCCATTTTTTCACTATTTTAATACATAGTCGCCACTTGCATTGGCGAATTGCAAATTGGGGCGGTTTAAAACCCCGCAAAACATTTTTCTTAAGGCAAATCGCCACTTGCATTGGGGACTACACTTAAATTTTAAGTTTTATTGTAAACTGTGGAGGTTCAAAACCGCCGCAAAGTTTTAAAAAATTAAAATTTTAATTGTAGTCGCCAATGCAAATGGCGTTTTGCTTTAAGAAAAATATTTTGCGGGGTTTTAAACCGTCCTAATTTGCAATTCGCCAATGCAAGTGGCGATAATGTGTTTAAATAGTGAAAAAATAACCATTTATGTAATTACTTTGAAAGTTTGGTTATATGCAGAATTTTTTTGAAAAACTTGGTTATTGAAAAAAAAAAATCTAATTATGATTCTTTATAAATAATTCAAACTTAAGTTCACATTTTTATATATTTTTATTCGTAATTAGTTTTATTTCAAATTTAATTATATTAATTAAAAATATAAAAATATTAATTATGCACAATAGTAATTTTAAAACATTTTATAAAAAAGTTATCTTAATAAATGTTAAGATATTATAAAATAAAAAATGACATAAACTCTTAATGTTAAATGAGTTTGCTACGGGCATGCATTTTGGAAGACGGAGGGAGTGGGAACTAACACTCATCGTTAATTGAGTTTGCGTATAACAACACTCGCCATTTTAGTGTTAGGATGTCACCATACAAGGCTTTATAATGTAGGAAGTGCATGACACCTTTGTGTTTGGCAGAAGTGGTTTAATAAATTATTGAGAAGATAAAACCGATTCAAGAAAAGATGAGAGATCAAAATCACCATAAAAGTTATGCAGATACACGTAGGAAACCGCTAGAATTTGAAAAAAGATATCATGCTAGAATTTGAAGAAAGGGATCACATGTTTTTAAAAGTTACTACTGAGTTAGGCCTGCAAGGATTATTTAAGATGAAGAAGTTAAGCCCTCCATACATATGACATTTTCAAATATAAATCAAGTAGGAGTGGTGACGTATCATTTGGCGTTGTTATCATTTATATCAGAACTACATGATGTATTCCATGTATCTTAACTTAGAAAGTTTGTGCCTAATATCTTTCAACTCGTATTGGTGGAGTCGATAGAGCTAGAATCAGATCTCGCTTTTAAGCCTCAACCAATTCAAGTGGTGGGTAATTTAAGGGTGATAAAATAAATCGTCCCTACTGTACTAGGTGGTCCACACTATTCAACTGGTCAGTTGCCTCTTTCACACCTAGATTGTCTTGCAAATATTGAATGTTTAAGAGCATCTCGTGTCTAGGCATCAATAGTTATGAAAGAGGCTGCTATGAAGGTTGGCTTGGCAGAACTATTATATACGTTGGAAGAATAGTAAGCGTTGGAATGTTCTCGATCAGTTCTTCGAGGAAGAATGTCTTATTCAGTAGAAGCATAAGGGGAGGTCACGAGGACTAGAGGAGGCAACAAATTTTTGTTAGTCTCAACGGTTGCAGTACTGACGTAAAACTGAGCAACGAATCTGGTAATGATCGATGTTACCATGAATTCAAGAGTTCGTTATTAGATTTGTTCGAGGAAAGAGATTGGTGTTTGCAGTGAGGTAGATCGATGATTTGCGAGAAGGATATAAATGATATGAGAGAAGAACATCGATGATCTACGACAAGAAGAACGATGACCTACGAGAATAAGATCGATGATCTGCATGTTTTGGGGAAGATACTATGGTTTTTGTGGAAAAACAAGGGAAATCAAGAGTCAATTTTCACACACAGCGCCATTGTTGAATTCAAGAACTAAAATTGTGTAGTTAAATGGTGAAATGAGGTCATGGAGCGGTGGAATAAGCTTTCAGTACGACGAAGAAGGGATGAATTTGCAAGGTTAGTACTCCAATCCAAGTCACCTACTGAGTGAAGAATTGTATAAAACGAGAATGAATTGAATATATGAAATGAGGCGACCTGATCTTTATACAATATGGACAATTAAACCTCCCGCATTTGATTTCATACTCTATACGGATGACCACTCAATCACATATGACCGATGAGAGACGTGATAGAAGGTGTGATCGAGTGTCCTCGTCAAAGATTAGAGTCCACATGTTCGATGTGCTTTTCCTTTCAACGCGTGTTACTGAGTCATCTTCGTAGGTCTTGCAGACGACCCATAACATATGATACTTGCTGAAGTGGCACAATCTAACCATTTCTGGAGAGGCTTTCAAAAATTCAATAATCCATTTTTTCAATTAAAAAGCTTGTGAAAGACATTGAATGCAACAACCTTTTACAATAAGGTAGTTTAAATATGAACTTGGAAGAGATTAATATGTGTTGGCATGTTAATGAAATGGATAAAGCTCAATTGTGGTGGTGCCTTTTAAGTAAAAGAAATATTAAGTGTACACTTAAAGTTACACAAACACCATATACAAATACGATTAGATATACATTTTATTTTTTTAATAATTTTTTTTGTATGTTTTGGTTTTTGTGGAACACTAAATAATTATATGCATACGTGTAAATGCCATACGGTGTAGAAAAATCAATATACACATAGCATAGCTCTTTAAGTAAAGTTTACATATGGTTGAATGTGGAGGTCTACTTTGTGATGTAACCATTAGGTGAATTAAGAGTTATTCTAAGAAAATTGACACTTCTGATATTTATTCTATAAAGATGTGGCCAATCATTATTTTTCACAAATAAATTTTAAATACTATCCTTTTAACTCATATAATCTTATATGAGTTAAAAGGATAGTATTTAGAATTTATTTGTGAAAAGTAATTTGTAACTCTTATTGATATGATGCTTGATAAAACTACTATTCCTTGTTCAAAGAATTCACAAGTTTATAAATAAAGAATGTAGCATCAAGGTTTGTTAAAAAATTCACAAGTTTATAAATAAAGTATGGATCATCAAAATTTATCACACATCTTGTAAAATCAATCATAAAGCTTAACTACTCACAACTTTAATTTGAACATCATGGAGATTTACATCTTTAATAACAATTTCCTTGAGGATTTAAAAAAGATGTTATTTAAAAATTATAGTGGAACTTTATTCTTTTTATCTTTGATCCTATATTGTATAAATAAATAAAAAATAAAAAATAAAAATAAAAACACTAGTTTGTGAGCAAAATATCCATTTATAAATGGATAAAACCATATCCAAAACCGATTCAAATGATCCGAATCCATGTTCAAATCCGGTTGGAGTTTTCGCAGTGACACATAACCATTTTCGCTTCACTCCTCTAGGGTTTCTCAAAACGCATTCTAGCACCTGATTTCCTCTCTGTAGATTTAAGAAGCATCGGAGAACTAACTCCGTCACCGGAAACCTAACACCGTTGCCGGAATCATAAATCTAGAACTGAAGAAAATGTCAAGCAAGAAGAAACACAAACAGAAACACAGCGAAAGCGACGAAGACGACGACGTTTTCTTCTACCGCTACTGCGCTTCATCATCAACCCCCAACGGCACCACCACCGCCGCCACCACCACATCCAGTAACCAAACCCAATCAAAACCGAACAACAAACGATCGTTAATAGGAGAAACAGGAGAACCCTTAGCACCGTCAAAATCAACGCTATACGTTTCAAATCTAGATTACTCCCTAACAAACTCCGATCTCCACACGCTCTTCTCCACTTTCGGCCGGATAGCGCGTGTGACCGTTCTCAAAGATCGTCACACGCGCCTCAGCCGTGGAGTCGCGTTTGTGCAATTCGTTTCTCGTCATGACGCGCAACGTGCCGTGACGGAGATGAATAAGAAGATTCTCAATGGAAGGACTCTGACTGCTTCTATTGCTGCTGATAATGGACGTGCTCCGGAGTTTATTAGGAAGCGCGTGTATAATACTGAGACTGAGACTGCTTTGTGTTATGAGTGTGGGGGGCATGGTCATCTGTCGTATGAGTGTCCTAAGAATCAGTTGGGGCCGAGGCCGCGGCCTCAACCTAAGAAGCCGCGGCGGGGATTTGGTGGGGTGAGGGATAGGGATAGGGATAAGGATGAGGAGGGTGATGAGGAGGAGGAAGAGGGTGGTCGGATTGATGCAGAGCAGTTTGAGGATAATTGGGCTTCTGTTGTGGATGATGAAGCGGGGGAGAGGTTGCTGGGGAGAAACGGAAATGATGGTGAGGGTTTGGACAAGAAGAAGACTAGGAAGAAAGGAAAGAAAGCTGGGTATTTTAGCGATGAGAGTGATCATGATGATGATGATTGATCACGAGTGTATGTAGCATTGACACTTCATTGTGAAGGTGTGTTTAGTATAGCATTATCGCATTATTGTGAAATATGATTCTAATAAGAGTAATGTACCAGAAATTGTTTCCCATTGTATCCTCTTTGTATAACTATAATGGAATCCGAATCATCTATGGTATTGAAGACATTTTGAGTTCTGGTTATCTATGTCTGTACTCTGTAAGAATATTTGTAATCAATAGTTGTAAATGCTCGTATTATTATATATAGAAGCAATACAATAAAGAAAGGCATCAAGCCATAATTCGTGACATCTAGTTGTTATCTACCTATGTCAAGTGTCAACCAAATTTGAAGAGAAATCAACTTAAAGTTTGTAGTTTATGCACTTGTATTTTGTACACTGGACAAGGTTTACTATGGATTTGTGCGAAGGAATACTGGATATCGTAATCTGCAACTTCATGGTCTAGAGAGTAGAATGACATCTTGCTTTCAATGGAAAAACAACTAGTACGGTCTTACTTTGCACTCCACTCCTCTAGCTTTTAGAATTTCATAACTAATTCTCAAAATTGTGGCTAGGAGGATATTTCCTGTTTTTTTTTTGTGTCTGAGTTTGTAGTTTTGCTTGCTGCAGATGTGTTGTAAGTTTTTGTTTTTTTATGTGCTGATTTTTAAGGTTAAACTTAAGATTACAGATATTTATAAAATTGTTTTTCTATGTGCTGATCTTTAAGGTTAAACTTAAGATTACAGAAATTAATTAAATTGTGGACTGTGCTTGTTAGAAAGAAGCAACCAGGTAATTCATATGGATATAAGTTTTCTAAACCCTAATCAGTGTGAAAATTTATATCCATGTTATTGAGGTTTTCCTGTAATTTTACTGTGCAGTATTATCCCGCGGTGGAGTAGTTTTTGCTCGAATAATGTTCAACTATGGTTTATTTTCTGAGTTTTATTTGATTGCTTGAAACATGAAAATGTGCTTGATTGTTTGATTGGTTGGAAGTGTGTTTTTTGGTGTATGAACATCTTAATTTGAATAAGTAGTTAAAGTGTATAAGAAGAAAACAATAGGTATCGTTGCATAGCATTTTGAAAAACAAGAAATGAAAAGCATTGAAAATTTTCAACAAAGGCGATTCTTAAAATGCAACAAATCAAATAAAAATGTAAACAAAGGCGATACTTAAAAAGCAACAAATAAAGTAAAAATATTACATTTGGTAAACACATTTTCTAACACTTTTTATAATTATTATTGTTCAATATAAATTCTATCAAATTATGTAAATTTAATGAAACTATTATGTGTTTGGGTTAAATATGCTAGGGGTCTTATGAAATATTGAACATTTAACTTACCATCACTAAAATTATACTGACACTTCCTAATTTTTCTTAATATTAAAAATATTCCTTTGAAAAAAAAACAATTTTTCTGAACAAAATTCCTGGTACCATGTTGAAATTTTCGGTATGTACAAAATTTTTGATAGTTCATTTGAAACTGTCGGTAAGTTATCATTTTTTTTCAAAAATTTCAAAATCTACCATTCTATACCGGAAATTTAGTTAAAAGGTGAAATTTTTTGTAGTGTATTGACTTGAATTTTTTTAACGATTAGGATTTTCGGTAATGTATTTCAAGATCTGTCGACGACATAATCAAGATGCTGAAACGTCCAGAATTATCTGGTAGTACCTAGGTTTTCATGTTCAGTTATTTTTAATTTATGATTGTTGTACTGTCTTATGTTATGTTCATCTTCAAATTGAAACATGTAATCACTAAAAGATTATGAAACATGTAATCGCTAAAAGATTATGCAATAAAAGAACTGTGAGAAGTTGTTTGAATTACAAATATACAAAAAATACAACTATCAAATAAAAAATCTAAATAGGTCTCCCACAAGCTATGTGTGCTAGCCTAGATAATCCTATAAAAACTTTACCATCCGGGTTTACCAAACCCATGATATTATCCACAGTAACAATGATCATCTGGAGACGCTCCTGGTCATATGTGCCTGGTGGAGGTGGTGGTGGAGGCACGTTCTCAGCTAGTACCTCAGCATTAGAAACCCTAGAAACAGAAGGCCCTCAAGCATTCAAAGACCCCAAAACATGTGATATGAGGCGAGGATGTGATATAGTGAGATACCAATCCATTAAACCATCCTCACATTGCGAAGGATATTGAACCCTCATTGCCATAAATCTAATGTCACGGGCAGAGTAGATGATGTGGATCTGAAACAATCTATGAATGCCCCCTTTTGGAGCCTCCGGAACTCATCGAGGGATGCCCTGGACATAATTATACTATTGCAGACACCTCTCACGAAAATGTCTAGCCACCGAGGTCTCCCACCTCATATGCCCTGAATTTAATGTAGCGTCGTCAAATGCACGATGAGCCTGGTGAACTGTGTATGGTATCCAGACGACATCATTTAATTTCAGAGCATCAAGCCTCCTTCTATACTCCACAACACCACCCGGAATTTCTTTTCTGGTCTTCCATCTCCTCGTCCGTGGAAAGTCTGCTACGGCATGCTACACTCTCCTATCAAAAATGTTAGGGAAATGCTCATATATCCAACACTGGAGAAATAAAAATTAATTAATGTCACAAACAACAATTAAATAAAAACTAATTAATGTCACAAATAACAATTATGAAATGCTCGTATACCTGGAATAGACTCAGATAACCAACAATTTGTATGGTCTGAAACACAGTCGCAACTCTAAGTGTCGTATAGAGCATGGTCAACACGACTACTCCCCCAGCCCAGCATGGAGTCTTTAGGATAATGAACAATCACAAGTATCAAACATAAATATAAACACCTGAATTATCCGCAAAGAGAGTACATGCTGTAACACCCCAATTCTACCCAAAGCATTTAGGCAAGAAAATATCAGAGTATTAAAATTTCATACAACACAATTAGGATGTTACACTAAGTAACCAAACAAACACCTTGAAAATAAACGGACATCACCGATGCCAAAAGCATACACACCTACCAATAACATGATACATAACACACGGAAGATATGAACATATATATATATATATATATATATATATATATATATATATATATATATATATATATATACGTGTAGCTCTCACTCTCAAAGAGGAGTTTTCCAAAATAAAGTGTTTACAATACACAATGGCACGTCATCACATATACATATTCAAAAGAGTCATATACAAATAAATAACAACAGACTCCCGACTCCCCGGTGTTACGTATCAGAGCAACCGACAAGACCAACTGGAGAACTACCTCTTCCAAAAGACTCCCAAAGCGGCTAATCTGCAGGATGCCACTCAAGCATCAAATCAGCAGAAGGGTGAGAATATAATTCATAATGAAAGCATGACAAATATAGTAATGCCAACAAGTATCATCAAGAATCATACAACAAAGTAATCCACTCATTCAACCACAATCAATATATAAGTAATGTGACACATGAATGATAACATAAAATTATACAGACAGACAATGATGAATGAGACTCGACTATGCATATGCATGTGGTACCAAATCCGGAGTAAAACTCCTCCTTGTCATTATGACAAATACACCTTTGCCGAGCATTATGCTGGGACTTCTTTCCCTCAGGAAAATACACCTTTGTCGAGCAATAAGCTACGACTAAATGTCATCGAGCATTTAGCCCCCACTGATGACCTCTTGCCACTCGGGCAAATACACCTTTTTACCGAGCATTAAGCCCCCACTGGTAATAATTGCCAATTCAGGCCACCTGCTAATAGCATTCCGCCATTAACGTAATGAAATGTTATGCTGTGCAAATATATGACTCTATTACACGACAACAACATCATCAACAATATAACACGGTCACATACCCACGTTACACCGTTTATATTCTATCCAAAAGGATACATCACCAATTAATAACATCGTTATCAATTACATCACACCATAATTACCGCACGGGCACTAATAAGCACACAACACACATTCACCGTAGACACATACTAGCCACATCGGCACAAATGATCGCATAATTGCATCACATCAATTAATATTGGCCATTGGCCCACAACTCCATCAATACATCATCAAAAAGTTGTAATAACAACAATTCAACAATGATAATACACCATTCTCATAACAACAATTACTTGCCATAAGACCACACATCATGTTAATAACAAACAACCAAACATTGTCACATATTAAGAATGAACATTCATTAATACATAACACATACGAACATGATCTCATGTTATCGACAACTAATCACATACCTCGTACCAATACGATAACATTCGCACAACACATCATCATGATTTATCATGCACTAGTTCACAAAACCATTTATGAAAATCAACCACCCACTACTACATCCTACATCATTAACAATTACCACCAAGCACTAGGATTATTTACCTATCATATCACGTATATAAACAATTATGTGTTTTTAATCAACAACACCTCATAACTAATTAATAACAAGCTAACCAAGCCTATACTATCATATAGAACATCCAACTAGCTTCCTAACACTTCGAACGGCGTACGAAACAGAGCTACGAATCAAAAGTTACAAGGTTTCAAAGTTTGGATAATTGAACATACTACACAACTCATTACTTGATCCTAATAAAAATAATGGGATACTACATACTATTAATAATTTAATTAGATAATAATATAGTTCATTGCGTTAGCTTTCCAACGCTTCGAACGGCGACAAAATCGGAGTTACGGTTCAAGAGTTACGAAGTTTCAAAGTTTTGGAAAAACAGAAAAAGCTGTTGTCCGCTTCAGCTCCGCTCAGCGGACCTTCGCAGAGAATTTTCTGCAACAGAACCTCCGCTCAGCGGACCCACCTCCGCTCAGCGGACCTGCGTAAACCCAGAAAAAACCAGAACGAACCAGAACTGTTTTAACCCCCTTATACCCACCAAAACCACTCCCAAACATCATTATAACACATACAAACCATAGAACCAACCTAACATCAAACTTTTCATGGTTGATTCATCAATCTATCTCAAAACCTAACTTTCTATCCCAACTCAATCAAGCCATAGAAATGGAAAAGAAAGCATGATCAATCACCATAACACAACAAGGATATCATTTAATCATCATACAATCATTCTCAAACAAACTTAGATCAAACAAAGACCACACAAGAAAATTGTGGAAATTGGAACAAGAAGAACAAGAACAAGAACAAGAACAAGAACAAGACTATAAGAATCATACATCCAAGATAAATTAGATTCACCCCCTTACCTTGCTATTGTGACGATCGACAATCGATTCGGTTGAGAATCCTCCACTTTCTCTTGTTTTTCCCCTTTGCTCTTCTTCTTCCTCTCTTCTCTTTCTTTCTCTTCTTTTTCTTTCCATCCTCTTTCCTTCTCACAATATTTCTTTCTTATAAAGAAAATATCTATCCCGCGGAAATGACCAAAATGCCCCTACGCTCAAATATCGTTCAAACGCCCCAAAACGCGGAATATTACCTTAATAATATTTCCAGTACCAAAAATATGAAAACCTTCAATTAAATATTAGTCCGCCATCCCGAACTAATACCGACTGAAACGACTCCAAAAACGGTAAAATTCCAATAAACGTCACAAACGTCCAAATTAAGCATATACTTATTTTTCCGGGCGTTACAACTCTCCCCCACTTAGAAGATTTCCGTCCTCGGAAATATCCCAATCGCAAACAAACCTGGATACGCTCTTGTATCCGACTAACCAACTATCGAGCCACGAAAGCAACGACACAATCATCACCAACAACGAATCACTCTTGCTAAAAGCAAAACAACCAAAACACAACAACGGCAACGAGATGCAATGCCCATACAATGCACTCATCGACTAACACCAAAACACAAGAAATAACCAAGACACAGACAACAACCCGGTCGCACAACATCCAAACAACCATGCCAAGACATAGCAGTCAAACATGTAACCAAAACATCTGGTGGTCTTATAATTCCTACCACATCCACTGTCCACAATTTGAACTCTAACAATTCCTACACATACGAACCGCGTCATTCACGCTTCCGATGTGCACTCTGATTTCCCACAACAAACAGATCTACCAATTACATATCCAACTTCCAGCCCTTTCTAGTATTCACCAGAAACTCATTGTTCTCTCTTATCATACTCAACCTCTTAATATGCTGTGTCAGCTTGCACACCAGACAAAATTCTTTGTATTATCCAATCAAAGGCAAAAAGCTAATCCAAACACATCCTTGTTTCACAACACAAGCCCTCATAGATCCTTAAGTGACCAAATCGTCCTCTCAGTCTGACCATCCGTTTGAGGATGATACGCCAAACTCAAACGCAACTTCGTACCCAAAGTACTTTGTGAACCTTCTCCAAATTTCAGAAATAAACCTCGGATCTCAATCTGAACAATACCTTTCGAAACACCATGCAAACAAACAAACCAACAAACAATTTTATCAACATACCACTCGCCAGTACTTCCATCGGTTAATCCATTCTTATCGAAATAACGTGAGCAGACTTCGTCAATATATCCATAATAACCCAAATCACCTCACAATTACTTGGTGTCCTCGGAAAACCAGAAACAAAATCCATAGAAATGCTATTCCACTTCTACTCAGGAATGGATAACAGTTACATGAAACCAGACGACTCCTGACAAGTCAAACACCAATAAACAAATCCCTTCATATCCTTTTTCATTACCTTGCCACTAAAAATGACCTTCTCAAATCTTGATACATCTTAGTAGCATCAGGATGAATACTCAAATTACTATGACGCACTTCATCCAAAGTCCTCTTTTCAAATCCGAACATTAGGGATACAAACTTGATCATGACATCCCATGACATTGTTCTTATCAATCCGAAGATCACCATATTTATCTTTGACTAATAAATGTCATCTTATCAACCCATTCAAATCCGATTTCCGACCTTTTCTAATCTCATCAAGAATACCACAAGTAAGCTTTCACATATAAAGCTCAACACTTGAAGAAGTCGCTTTACGAACCAAACTCAAATCTCACAACTGTTTCATCAATCACAATACTCGAATCATCAACGTAGACGTATGCAATGGTTTCTCATATTCAACTCGTTCTGATCAAACGAATACTTCAAACTCTTGTAGTCACTTACACACACAAATCTCGATCCGAATAATTAGTGCCTTCAAATTTCCCAAACAGAAATAACAACTGCCAACTCTAAATCTTGTGACAGATAAATCCTTTCAAAAATCTTAACTTGCATAAAAGCATAAACCTCCACTTACCTCTTGAACATTCACTTCACTCAACCAAAAACTCACATAAGGAAACTTTGCAAACAACTTCTTCTTCCCAACACGGACAAAACAATTCTCAAGTACTTAGCATGACCATCTTCACACTGATGATACCCATACCTCAAATCAAACTTGCAAAACAAACAAGCTCAAACCAACTTGATCCATCAAAATATCAATCCTCGAAAGTGGATACTTTTCCTTAATTGTCACTTTTCTCAATTGTCTAAAATCGACACAAAGCCTCATAGAACCTTCCTTCTTAACCAACAAAACACATGCACCCTACGGCGACACACTCGAACGAACAAACCTCTTCTCAAGAAAATCCTTAAGTTGACTCCTCAACTCTTTCAACTCAGAAGTTGGCATCCGATACGGAACCCTCGACACAATGAAAGTTCTAGGAACTAAATCCATCAAAACAGAACTCCAAGACAAAATTCCTCTTTCCGAAGATGAATCACTTAAACCTTCAAGAAACACTTATACAAATGCACAACTATCCGCAATTCCCAGAATTGCTCTTCCTCAAGAACATCCAAAGTCGTCGACAACATAAACAACGTCGTACCACCTTGCACCAACTCATTCACTTCCAATATTATCAAACTAGCCAGATAAGCCTATCACGTCCAATACGATTCCGTCTACTATCAACAAGAGATTAAGGGTGATCAAGTCCTCAATTTGTCAATAGGTAGCCGACAATCATAATAGAGTATAAACTATCAGTACCAACATTAATAATATTCTTTTCCAACTTTTGCTCATAGCACAGAAGCACTATGATTCCGTAATTCACAAATCTTCCAAGATCATCTGAACCAGCTAACACCGACGTCTTGTAGCTACGTACCAAAACACTTCTAACAATATCTCAAAACAAAATTCCTGAGATCCTACTCATCTCTTCATACTCCTAATTTTCACTCGAGTTCCAAAACGTTTCCAACAACGTCAATAACTCCTACAACAAAGTCCACCACAATAATTTCCTTAATCATTGATCCAACAACGACACCTCACACAAGGCTACTCAAACAACAACTTCATAGTCCATCAGTAGCGTTAGAGCATCACAACTCTCTAAATTCCATTCCTTAGAAATAACCAAAATCTACTCTGAGACACTCCAACTTGATTAACAACCAAAGTCTTAAGTCCAAGTCGCCTTCACTTCAGAAAACAACAAATTCCAACAACACTAGTACTGCTGCCCTCAATAGCATACTAACATCTTGCAACTGAAACATATCCGAGAAGCATATCTTCTCCCCCACTTAGCTTCAAACCATTCCTGCATACAACCGGCTAGAGGCACAATAAGTACTGACAGTGCTCCACACACTTATCACATACTGAGGAATTAAACAACATTAGACAACACTGGTCGGACAGACCGACCTGCTCTGATACCACTAATGTAACACCCCAATTCTACCCAAAGCATTTAGGCAAGAAAATATCAGAGTATTAAAATTTCATACAACACAATTAGGATGTTACACTAAGTAACCAAACAAACACCTTGAAAATAAACGGACATCACCGATGCCAAAAGCATACACACCTACCAATAACATGATACATAACACACGGAAGATATGAACATATATATATATATATACGTGTAGCTCTCACTCTCAAAGAGGAGTTTTCCAAAATAAAGTGTTTACAATACACAATGGCACGTCATCACATATACATATTCAAAAGAGTCATATACAAATAAATAACAACAGACTCCCGACTCCTCGGTGTTACGTATCAGAGCAACCGACAAGACCAACTGGAGAACTACCTCTTCCAAAAGACTCCCAAAGCGGCTAATCTGCAGGATGCCACTCAAGCATCAAATCAGCAGAAGGGTGAGAATATAATTCATAATGAAAGCATGACAAATATAGTAATGCCAACAAGTATCATCAAGAATCATACAACAAAGTAATCCACTCATTCAACCACAATCAATATATAAGTAATGTGACACATGAATGATAACATAAAATTATACAGACAGACAATGATGAATGAGACTCGACTATGCATATGCATGTGGTACCAAATCCGGAGTAAAACTCCTCCTTGTCATTATGACAAATACACCTTTGCCGAGCATTATGCTGGGACTTCTTTCCCTCAGGAAAATACACCTTTGTCGAGCAATAAGCTACGACTAAATGTCATCGAGCATTTAGCCCCCACTGATGACCTCTTGCCACTCGGGCAAATACACCTTTTTACCGAGCATTAAGCCCCCACTGGTAATAATTGCCAATTCAGGCCACCTGCTAATAGCATTCCGCCATTAACGTAATGAAATGTTATGCTGTGCAAATATATGACTCTATTACACGACAACAACATCATCAACAATATAACACGGTCACATACCCACGTTACACCGTTTATATTCTATCCAAAAGGATACATCACCAATTAATAACATCGTTATCAATTAAATCACACCATAATTACCGCACGGGCACTAATAAGCACACAACACACATTCACCGTAGACACATACTAGCCACATCGGCACAAATGATCGCATAATTGCATCACATCAATTAATATTGGCCATTGGCCCACAACTCCATCAATACATCATCAATAAGTTGTAATAACAACAATTCAACAATGATAATACACCATTCTCATAACAACAATTACTTGCCATAAGGCCACACATCATGTTAATAACAAACAACCAAACATTGTCACATATTAAGAATGAACATTCATTAATACATAACACATATGAACATGATCTCATGTTATCGACAACTAATCACATACCTCGTACCAATACGATAACATTCACACAACACATCATCATGATTTATCATGCACTAGTTCACAAAACCATTTATGAAAATCAACCACCCACTACTACATCCTACATCATTAACAATTACCACCAAGCACTAGGATTATTTACCTATCATATCACGTATATAAACAATTATGTGTTTTTCATCAACAACACCTCATAACTAATTAATAACAAGCTAACCAAGCCTATACTATCATATAGAACATCCAACTAGCTTCCTAACACTTCGAACGGCGTACGAAACGGAGCTACGAATCAAAAGTTACAAGGTTTCAAAGTTTGGATAATTGAACATACTACACAACTCATTACTTGATCCTAATAAAAATAATGGGATACTACATACTATTAATCATTTAATTAGATAATAATATAGTTCATTGCGTTAGCTTTCCAACGCTTCGAACGACGACAAAATCGGAGTTACGGTTCAAGAGTTACGAAGTTTCAAAGTTTTGGAAAAACAGAAAAAGTTGTTGTCCGCTTCAGCTCCGCTCAGCGGACCTTCGCAGATAATTTTCTGCAACAGAACCTCCACTCAGCGGACCCACCTCTGTTCAGCGGACCTGCGTAAACCCAGAAAAAACCAGAACGAACCAGAACTGTTTTAACCCCCTTATACCCACCAAAACCACTCCCAAACATCATTATAACACATACAAACCATAGAAACAACCTAACATCAAACTTTTCATGGTTGATTCATCAATCTATCTCAAAACCTAACTTTCTATCCCAACTCAATCAAGCCATAGAAATGGAAAAGAAAGCATGATCAATCACCATAACACAACAAGGATATCATTTAATCATCATACAATCATTCTCAAACAAACTTAGATCAAACAAAGACCACACAAGAAAATTGTGGAAATTGGAACAAGAAGAACAAGAACAAGAACAAGAACAAGACTATAAGAATCATACATCCAAGATAAATTAGATTCACCCCCTTACCTTGCTATTGTGACGATCGGCAATCGATTCGGTTGAGAATCCTCCACTTTCTCTTGTTTTTCCCCTTTGCTCTTCTTCTTCCTCTCTTCTCTTTCTTTCTCTTCTTTTTCTTTCCATCCTCTTTCCTTCTCACAATATTTCTTTCTTATAAAGAAAATATTTATCCCGCGGAAATGACCAAAATGCCCCTACGCTCAAATATCGTTCAAACGCCCCAAAACGCGGAATATTACCTTAATAATATTTTCAGTACCAAAAATATGAAAACCTTCAATTAAATATTAGTCCGCCATCCCGAACTAATACCGACTGAAACGACTCCAAAAACGGTAAAATTCCAATAAACGTCACAAACGTCCAAATTAAGCATATACTTATTTTTCCGGGCGTTACACATGCCATTAGATATAGCATGTACGCCCTAACAGCAGCCTCATACCTCTTTGCCTCCATAAGTTCCTGATACTTGTCCCGCAACCAAGAAATCCGAAGGTGAAGTCCTCTGTTAAAATCAAACTCTGCTAGCACGACATCCTTAATGACTTACAAATCATTTACAACCTGGAACAATATTGTAGTCTGGTTAGTGATAAGACTGGTAAAGAATCTACCGCCATTGGGGAGATGAAATAAAGAGGAGACACCATCCAAAGTGATAGTCATCTCCCCAAACGGAAGATGAAGGGAAGATCTCTCCGAGTGCCATCGCTCAACAAAAGCAAACAAAAGGGATGCATCGAGCATGGTCAATGAGCAATCGACGAACTCGAGTAGACTGAAATAAGAAATAATACGCCTGACTTGCGCAGACATCAAACTCAGGGGGAAGTTCTTCAACACCGAACCGTGGGATGCAACCTTCATCGTAGGACGCTCATGTAGGAATCAAAGTTAATAAATTATCAGTAAATTTTTAACACATCACCGAACCATAATAAATATTTTGTAAATAAAAAATATAACATATATAACTCTTCATGCCATATTGTATACACGAAATGGTTAACATACTCTGTGAGCACAAATCAGTCACTAGGTCTTTTCGGAAAGGCTCTATCTATGTGAACATATGCCTTTATAGAAGCACGAGTTGTGGCCTCTGTATTAATAAGAGTAGCTAAAGGTGCGAGAAACACAAGAAAAAGGGGATTTGATTATTACATTTCGTAACACATTTTCTAACACTTTTTAATTATTATTGTTCATATAAATTCTATCAAATTATTTAAATTTAATGAAACTATAAAAAACAACAAAAAAAGTAAAAATATTACATTTAATAGAGTTACTGATCACAATATTGAATATTAATGGGAACCTGAAGTTACTAATTAAAATATGGGACCCTGAAGTTACTGATTAAAATATTAAATATTAACGGGAAAATGAAGTTACTGATCAAAATAATGAATATTTTCGGGAAGATGAAGTTACTGATCACAATATTGAATATTAACGGGAACCTGAAGTTACTGATTAAAATATTGAATATTAACGGGAATATGAAGTTACTGGTCGCAATATTGAATATTAACGGGAACCTGAAATTACTTATTAAAATATTGAATATTAACGGGAACATGAAGTTACTGATCAAAATAATGAATATTTTCGGGAAGATGAAGTTACTGATCACAATATTGAATATTAACGGGAACCTGAAGTTACTGATTAAAATATTGAATATTAACGGGAATATGAAGTTACTGGTCACAATATTGAATATTAACGGGAACCTGAAATTACTTAGTAAAATATTGAATATTAACGGGAACATGAAGTTATTGATCACAATATTGAATATTAACGGGAATATGAACTTACTGATTAAAATTTTGAATATTAATCAGTAAGATGAATTTACTAATCACAATATTGAATATTAAAGGGAACGAGAGCTTACTGATTAAAATATTAAATATTAGCGGGAACATGAAGTTATTGATCACAATATTAAATATTAACGGGAACTTCAAGTTACTAATTGAAATATTGAATATTAACGGGAATATGAAGTTATTGATCACAATATTGAATATTAACGGGAACCTGAAGTTACAAATTAAAATATTGAATATTAACGGAAACATGAAGTTACTGATTAAAATAGTGAATATTAACAGGAACATAAAGTTATTGATCACAATATTGAATATTAACGGGAACCTGAAGTTACTGATTAAGTTATTGAAAATTAACGGGAAAATAAAATTACTGATCACAATATTGAATATTAACGGGAAACTGAAGTTACTGATTAAAATATTGAACATTAACGAGAACATGACGTTACTCATCACAATATTGAATATTAATGGGAACCTGAAGCTACTGATCAAAATATTAAATATTAATCAGTAAGATGAATTTACTGATCACAATATTAAATATTAACGGGAACCTGAACTTACTGATTAAAATATTGAAATTAACGAGAACATGAAGTTACTGGTCAAAATAGTGAATATTATCGGGAACATGAAGTTACTTATTACAATATTAAATATTAACGGGAACATGGAGTTATTGATTAAAATATTAAATATTAACGGGAACATGAAGTTACTGATTAAAATATTGAACATTAACGGAAACATGAAGTTACTGATCACAATATTGAATATTAAAGGGAGCCTGAAGTTACTGATCAAAATATTGAATATTAATCAGTAAGATGAATTTACTAATCACAATATTGAATATTAACGGGTACGAGAGCTTACTTATTAAAATATTGAATATTAATGGGAACATGAAGTTATTGATCACAATATTAAATATTAACGAGAACTTGAAGTTACTAATTGAAATATTGAATATTAACGGGAATATGAAGTTATTAATCTTATTATTGAATATTAACGGGAACCTGAAGTTACATATTAAAGTATTGAATATTAACGAGAACATGAAATTACTGATTAAAATAGTGAATATTAACAGGAACATGAAGTTACTGATTAAGTTATTGAAAATTAACGGGAAAATAAAATTACTGATCACAATATTGAATATTAACGGGAACCTGAAGTTATTGATTAAAATATTGAACATTAACGAGAACATGAAGTTACTCATCACAATATTGAATATTAATGGGAACCTGAAGTTACTGATTACAATATTGAATATTAATCAGTAAGATGAATTTACTGATCACAATATTGAATATTAACGGGAACCTGAACTTACTGATTAAAATATTGAAATTAACGAGAACATGAAGTTACTGATCAAAATAGTGAATATTATCGGGAACATGAAGTTACTTATCACAATATTAAATATTAACGGGAACATGAAATTACTGATTAAAATATTGAATATTAACGGGAACATGAAGTTACTGATCAAAATAGTGAATATTAACATGAACATGAAGTTACTGATCACAATATTAAATATTAACGGGAACATGAAGTTACTGGTTAAAATATTGAATATTAACGGGAACATGAAGTTACTGATCACAATATTAAATATTAACGGAAACATGAAGTTACTGATCACAATATTGAATATTAACGTGAACTTGAAGTTACTGATCACAATATTTAAATTTAATATGAACTTGAAGTTACTGATCAAAATAATGAAATTAACAAAAACATGAAGTTTTTTTATACAAAAATTGAATAATAACGGGAACATGAAATTACTAATCACAATATTTAATATTAGCATAAACATGATGTTACTGATCAAAATATTGAATATTAACGGGAACATGGAATTACCGATTTAAATGTTAATTACTTTTAATATACATTTTTTTCTATTAAAAAATATACTTCTTAAACAAATGCGCGTCCCATACCAGAACTCATGCGGACGCACAAATTTCTTACTAGTTTGTTGAGTAGACACTAAAACATTTTCTCTATCTTTTGTAAACCTAAGTGTCTTATTCTTCCTCAAAATTGGTCTTCTTCTCCAAAATTGATTTTCTTCTTCCCCATAATACTCTGCAACAAGTTTCCATCAACCATCAGAAGCAAATCCATTTGAATGTCGTCTTTTATTTCAAGGTGAAGCAAACCTTTTTCATTTCAGCCCACATGTGTGAGCAATGGTTAGGGGTGTTCAAATTAACCGATTATATAAATATCCATATTCATATTCAAATCCAGTTATAAAAAACTGGTTAATTTTAGTATGTGTCATACCCCAAAATTTGCCCACCCCATTTTATACTCAAGCTCATTTGAATATCAGAAGCTCAAGACTCGACTGAACAACAACCCTCAAACTAGGTTTTTTTGTTTCTCTTCAAGAAAAATCGAGTTCTGACAATTCAAGTGGACCTCATAACCTCCCATATGCCTCAAAGGAGCCCAATATTTTTTTAATCTTGGTTCACAAGTTACCAATAGGGTCCATATCCGATGCCACAAATTATTGATTATTATTTGATTTTATATGAATTTTTGATTCATTAAAAAAATCAATTTAATCAAAAAATTTAAATAAAATGCATGAAGAAAATATGGACTAAACTTGGAAATTCTTCAAATGGGCCTATGTTTCTTTGATTCAAACATATTCTTAATATTGCCAAGGAGTTCCAAAGCCCATTTACATGCCTTGTTGTCATTTATTTTATTGTTGGATTAATTTAATTTAATTCAAATTTAATTAAAATAAAATACAACAAATCAAGTTAATGAAAATACATGGGCTAGGTTCAAGTTGTATTTGAGATCCAAAACAAGCAACAAGTCGTGTGAATCATAAATCTCTATGGAATCTTGGTTAAAATTGGAAAGCTTTCATGTGATTTGCAAATCAAATCTCTCTACCATAATCACAAGATTGATCTCACAAATACTGACCTAAAAACACTTGCCTATATATTCACAACAAAATCATAATGATGAGAAGGAATTTATAAGGATTGGCTGCCCAGAGCATCGTAAAAGTTCAAACCAATTCAAGAAGAAACTCAAAATAGGTTTTCCGAATTGGAGGAGAATTAAAGACTCTTGAAGGTTTAAAAGCGATCCTTGGAGATTCAAGAAGCGATTCCAGTCATTCTCAGGAGTCCCGCGCATCCAGAACCAACACCTTGCACTCACGGTTTGTTCAAATTAATTTCAATTCGATTATAGCCATTTGCGCATCATACTCCTGTTTTACTCATATGTTTGTGTTCGTATGGATGTGTAAATGAGTTCTGGGTCGGTAGTTTCGAGTTTGGATGCTGATTTAACAGGTTGCCATTGTTAGGTTTTTTGAGCTCAAATTGGGAATTCCGAATCGAGTCCAAATTGGACGAAATCAATGGATTTTATGGTTTTAGATACTGTTGTTTGATTGATTCACGCCTTTACTTTGAATTCATATGGTGTATTGTGTGAGATTTATTGTCGCAGGGCTATGGCTACAAACATGCAACCGTAGGTAAAAGTATTCATATATTCTGGAAAAGTGAACGAAGAAGAAGACTCCTCATGGGCGCGCAATTGCTGTTTTAAACCGTTTATTTTCAATATATTTTGTTTATGTGTTAATTTGTTTTCAGCGAACCACAAGTGGCTCAGTGGAAGAGAAGGGACGCGTTTGATGCATTCGTCATGAGGACGCTGGTTCGATCCAGCCCGACGACGTTTTGGTTTTAATTTTCTATTTCAAATGACCTTTTCACTGCAAATTCTACGCGATGATCGTGCGAGGGTCTATCGTGTGCCCTCAACGGATAACCACTTGATCGTCCCAAATAATGATCTAACGCCCAGGAAGCATGATGCGCACCATGCACCCTCACAGGCAGTCCACACTGAATAAAAGCTGAGTTCTTTTACTTTTATCATATAATCTGTTTTTTCTATTTTATGTATTGTTTGTTTTTTTAATATTCTTTTTAAAAATAAAAAAAAACCTCTTTCTTTAAAAATTTCCTTTTCATAAAAGACAATAAAAATTAAAATATTTTTTATTTATTTAATATTTTTACTTGATTTGTAATTAATTTAAATTGTTTAATTTACTTTAATTAATTATAAATTGTTTATTTTTATTAATTGACTAAAAACCATATTAGGGTTAAACTATTTTAATTGAAATCTTATTCTCACCAATTTAATTAAGTGGGTTGAAAACCAACAATTAATCTGAATTTGTTTATTCTATTAACCATAGTTAACTTGTACCCTAGTTAGGATTTACGAGGATTTGCCCTACACTGAGATATTTGTTTACCGTTCATTTTTTTTAGGATTGCTTTTCAAATACACCCCGACTACGCGCCACGTCAAAAGAACGAAGCTAAGTTCTAAACCTTTTTTTTATTAATATTATTTACCTATTATTTTAATTAGGGTTTAATTTCCTCGCACATAGAATTTCTCCTACACTCATTCCTTTCCTTTTTCTTTGCCAATTCTCCGATGGTCAGGGTCAATGCTTAAGGCTCGAGGCAAACCTTTGCCTATCAACCTTCGTCAATTGAAGCTAAGTATCTATTGTTTATATGTTTATTTATTAATTTCTTTATCTTTTTTTTTTTTTGGGTTAATTTCGTTTGCCTCCGAATGGATTATGCACTCACCCCCTTCTTTTGTTTACTCTTCCTTTTCCAATCTTCAGGGTTTATCAATTGCCAAAGCTACGTCGTTGGTAACCCTAAGCTCTAATCTTTTATTCTTTCTGTTTAATTATTACTTATTGTCATACCCCAAAATTTTCCCTCCTATATTCAATCAAAGATTCCTCTATGCATCTCCAATAACTCAAGGCTCTAAGGTTTTCTCAAGTCATTCTCTCATATCCAAAACTAGGGTTTTGTATTTTATCAAAGGTGTTTGAATCTCTGAGGCCTCAAATGAACCTCAAGGTATCTCATATGTCTCAAAGTGTCTCCATGTCAATTATTAAGCTTTAATCCCAAGGCTTTCCCATTCAAAGGCTCAAATGATCAATAATCGACTATGTTGACCTAAAAAGTTAACTATAGTCAAAATACAGTCAAACTTCAAGATTTTTGGTCAGCATCAAGTATGTGAGGTCATATCCATCATTTGATCAAAGTTTGATCATGATCCATTAATAAAAACTCAAAGATGAACAAATGCAAAGGTTCAAATTAGGGTTTTTCATAGGAAAAGTCAACTCAACTTTGACTGGCCGTAACTTCTACATGGAGTATCAGAAATTCCTCACTCAAAGCCTATTCTGAAGGAAATTTGATTCTCTACAACTTTGCCTCTCACAAGCCAAGGCTAGAAAGGCTTCATTTGAAAGATATAGTCCAATACATTATAGATCCTCCACAAAGGTCAACAAAAACACCTTTTGGGTCAAAGCTCATAATTTGAGCATGGAAGCTTCAATTGAGATGAAACTAAAAAGGTCATTTAGAGGACTCTTTTAGCTTTCTAAAAAGTCATGGAATGCATACATATGATTAAAATTGAGAGAGATGTGCGTGGTAGAAGTTGGTCAATTTTGGGGAAATACATGAAGCCCTAAATGAAGAATCTTGTATTTTCGAGTAATGGGCCATGAGTTTTAGGTTATCCACGTGATTTTGAGATCATGCAAGGCCCAAAGATCATTTGATAATTATTTTATGATTTTTATTATATTTATTTTGGATTTATTCATTTAAATTCAACTTAAATCAAATAAAATCAAAAATAAATAAAATCAAATCATGCAAAATATTTCCATTCATTGAATCAAGTCAACTCTCATGTACCAAGGGCCAATTACACGTTGGAAAAGTTATGGGAAATAGCATGGAGCTTAAAATAGAAATATTTCATAACAAAATCAAATAAAATTTTCTTTAATGAAGATTTGATCTTTCTCCAAGTCTTTTTAACCTAATTTGATTCTCCTATATAAAGGGGAGAAAGACTCAGAGTGGGGGGACGAAATTTGGAGAGGAGAGGCTAGGGTTACGAGACACAAAAAGTCAAGAAAAGGTGAAAAATTCGTATGCCCTAGTGCAGCCAATTTCAAGGGTTCCAATTCAATCCATTCTTCTCATAGGGTATAAGAGAGTAAGTATAAACCGAAGGAGATGAGGAAAACAACCAAAAACACGTACTGTTCATTCATCATGTCCATGTAAGTTTTGCTTTCGTTTTGCATGTTTGATCATATTATACCCTGAACTAACATTTGTTTTGAGTTTATGCCGTGATTTGGAGGAGGTATGACGTGTAGCATGGAGGTTTAGAGCCCTGGATTGACATTTGCCATTGTTAGGGCATAGAGGTCTCTTTTTTTCGTTTTCATGGTTATAGCCGGTTTTGAGCCAAATAAATTACACCATTAGATTCACCATGTGTGAATTATTAGATCTGGGTGGTCACTTTGTTAAGGTAACATTGTTTTACTTGAGTTTCGTTATATGTCATTATTGTGAAAATATACTGAAACCGCAACTTTGAGGCTGATTTTCTACTTGATATAGTCCTTTATTTGCATAAAACTAATGATGTTTGTGTTCATGGAATTTGGATCTACAATTTTGGTTTAAACTTCGTGTGATTTCGTGGAGAATTGATAGAGTTATGGATGTGTGAAGATGGGAGGATGAAATCGCGATTCACGGTTTTGGGGTGGTGTTCATGCACCACGAAGCATCTCCATGAGGAAGATGATTGGGTGTCGTCACGGCAGTGGTCCGTCAGCACCGTGTGGGACCCAGTTCTTTTGCTTTTTATTTTCTCCTATGTCTGTTCGTGTGCAGATTATTTGTACAGTCTTGGTGATGATTAAAGCAACAACACTAGCATGGCCCAGTGGACGAACCGTATATTGGTAATCCCAAGGGCCTGGGTTCGATCCCCAGGCTCCAGTATTTATATTTTGTGAATTAAACATGCCCTTAATCCAGCGCGCAGCACCAATTTAGCCTTACAGCGTACCCTCAGCGATAGCCCTTGGATGACTTGAGAGACGGATCTGACGCACACAAAGATGAAGGCACACCATAGACCTTCGAAGGCCACACGCACAGAATCGACACCAGGTTTTCTTTATAATTTTTTTATTCATTAATATAGATCATTCTTTTTTAACTAATTAAGCCATTCTTTTCTCTATAAAATTCTTATTAATTAATTTAAAACTAGTTACTAGACAATTAGTCAATTTTTTTAGGAAAACAATTGATAATTTAATTTAGGTTAATAATTAACTTAAAATTGGTTTAATAATATAATTTATTATTCGCTTCGATTTAAATCAATTGATCGCGGTGGGTAATAATATTCTTTAATTAAATATAAATTAAAATAATATTTATTTTGCTAAATGGTTTTAACCAAAGCTATTGGTTACGATGATTAGCATTTTCCCCTTATTCAATTCTTTAGCATAAACCTTACCTTAATACTCTTAGCCATCAAACCTTTGCCTTAGATTCAAAGCCAATAGGAAAGGGTTGAGGGTGCCTAACACCTTCCCTCGACCTGAATATAGTAACTTACCCTGAATCTCACATCTGCGTAGGGTTTCCTATTCGCCCTTCAGAATAGGTGGCGACTCGAAAGCTAAAATTTTAGGCAGGTTGCCACAGCTGGCGACTCTGCTGGGGAGACTATAATGGTGAATTATTATGCTCCTATAGGTTTTGGCAGGGTTTAGGTTTTTGGCAGACTTCTTTTAGGGTTTGGCTAATTTGTCAAAATTGGGTTTTATTTATATTTAAATATTTAAAGTTTTTACTTTATTTATTTATTTATTTATAATTTCATCTTTTACATCAATTAAATAAATACCTGTTTATTAAAAAAAAAGTATATGTTTATTTAAATATTTGCTGCGTATTGTATTTTTTTTAAATCGCAAGCGGCTGGAGTTCAAGGTTAGTTTTAAATATTTAAATTCTATTTATTTATTTATTTTCCTTTTCAATTTCATTACTGCAATTTAATTAAATATTTATTTAAGTGAATATTTATTCCTATTATATTTGCTGGTGTCTTTTTTATGTTGTGTTAAACCCTAAGTGTGGGAGTTAACTTTGAGACCAATAGGGGAGTATGAATCTCCTACGAGTCTCATTGATAATTCCACTCGGAGTGGGTTGAGTATTCGGAAATGTCCAAAACGAGGCTTGACTTTGTTGAGGGCAGGACTGGATACTTGGCTGATCTCTTCGAGAACCTACCCCAAAAATTCGAACCTCATGGATAAAACGAGTTGTTCTAAAATCCGAAGAGACAAAAAGTCTCGGAGGCTACGAACGACCCCATGAGACCTGCTAGAACCCCCTATTAAAAGGTTGGCTCCCAAGAGCCGCTACGTCGGACCTATGAACCTAGGACTTTTGTGCTTATGTGCTTATTATTTGTTTGCGATTTATATACTTCGAATATCTATGCGTTTCAATTTTGCAGGTATCCCTACGTAGTCCCTAGCCTGTAAGGGCTCTAATTTCTAAGAACACGTCTTTCCCACGAAAGACATCACCTTCTATGCATTTCCTAACCTGTAGGGATTTTATTTTTATATCCTTATATTTTTACAACTATGCGTCCTTCCCACAAAGGATATCTCCGTTAGCATACGTCAATTGGTCTCTCGATGGCCATGAGACATAGTGACTGTCTCGAACAGTCACTCTATGCTTGCTCCCATGAACTCCCTAGCCTGTAGGGATTTGCTTTCACGTTCATGTGTTTCTACAATAACGTGTCCTTCCTACGAAGGACATCTTTATTAACGCACGTCAATTGGTCTCTCGATGACCATGAGATCTAGTGACTGTCTTGAACGGTCACCCTGGGCTTACGTCCATGTGTTCCCTAACCTGTAGGGATTCTAATTCAAAAATCGCATCCTTCGTTCGAAGGACGTCTTTGTCTATGCATGTCTATTAGCCTCTCGATGGCCATGAGACCTGGCGACTGTCTTGAACGGTCACCAGCCGCTACCTTCTGCATACTCCCTAATCTAAGGGATTCCCATGGGTGTGTCATAACATCTATCTCGCAAGGACTTCACGAGGGTCTAATTGTCGCCTCTAAAGCGATCCCCAGGAGTACATGTCACACGTCCGCATTTCATACAAGGAGTTACAATAAAAAGGAGTCTTGTACATACGCATGCATTCGCATTTTCATGTGTGCATACATTTACAATTTACATGTGCATTTTCTATCTTCGCCCGCATCCATACTTACCACACTAGCCGATTCCCCGAGGCTCACGAAGAAAATCAATGAACCATAGACTATGGAGAAAGGAGGATAAACTACTGAGAATGATCTCGGCCTTACTAAGGAGGAAAAGGATGCCTTTCGTCATGCCACATGTCCACGCCTTATCGTAACAGGATTATAAAAATAAAAAAGGTTGTCGTCGGCAAGGGTTAGTTCAACAAAGAAGTTCCCCATAGATACACTCAAGATGTATCTAGTCATCAAGGGGTCCATCTTAGAACACATCAATTTTACAAGGATGCTCTACGATAACCTGAGGGCAAAGGATTAGTCCAACAGGGGCAATATCCTGAACAAAGATGCATAACTACGATGGGGGGAATGCGACATAGGTTAACTCCTCACTAAGGGGCAAAAGGGCCATAGGTGTTCCCTATCAATTTATAAACTCTGGAGGTTACCAATGGTGTGATACTATCCTTAGGAAAAGCAAAAGAGGTTCAGTCTAAGGAAACTCATGAAGTTCCGAAACGACGAAAACCCACCGCTAACGGTTTATTCACGACAGGTTTGACGTGCCCAAGGAGAATTCGAGATCACCCTTTACTTCTACAAGTCCATGAACTAAGGAGTGAAACGAGGTCAATGGATTCACAAAGGAGACTGCCCTTAGGATCAATAGGTTTTACCATTTCAAGTTGTAATTTCTAAGATCACAAAGTGTTATTTGATGTAAAACGTTGTACCTATCGAATATTAATTCAATAAAATGATCACGCATGTTTTGAAATCAATTATTTCGCTCCGCTTTTGCATTACTACGACTTTCCATTCCAAATTATCTTTCAAATTATCACTCCCAATCATTAACAAACTTGAGGGAGAATGACGAATACAAATAACTAAGTCCAGCTAAGTATATGCTTTCAAGGTAAGACCGAACCGACGATGTACAGGCATTGTTTCAATCCCCAAACAGTGGAGAAATAAGGATGTTAATCCCTCGTTACCCCCTCGAGCCAGGAGTTGGAGTGTGTTTCTACTTTTTCAATTAAACCTTGGTTTTAACCAGGGGCAGGGTAGATTTCGATTAATTCAATGGTGTATTTAGGTTGTCAAGAGAATCAATCAATTCAAGCAAAGTTTCAAGCATATCTTCTTCCTCGCGTTCATCCAAGGTTGAGGAAGCAAATGAAGATAACATTCACAACAATCTTCTTCCTCAATACATCATTCAAGATCGAGGAAGTGTCAAAGTCGAAGCTTACAAATCAAAACCAATATGGCAGTCACAACATTAAATATCCAAGGATCAATATTTCCAAAGGAGCATTCAAAAGAAAAACGCCCGCTAAGTCAAAATGGAAATTTCCACGAAAGAAAACAAAACGACTTAGGCAAATTTGGGCATCCCGATGGATCAAATTCAAAGGAGTTGGTTCATGCAAAAAACAAGGGATAAAAACAAAGGTGAAATACAAAGGATAATCTTATGACTGCCACAGCTTCTCATAAACGCTTGGATCTTTACAACATTTTTCAGTGCTTGGATCTCTACTAAGGCCTCCGCGCAACATCAAAACTGATTCTCTTACAAACAAAGCACATCCATTGGATTAAGCGAATTTTAGGACTGGGAGAACATCAAGGAGAAAGGGGTGGGCTAAATAAATTTTGAGCCTTATATCCATTGTTTCTTAAAACCGTGAACCAGGCCAAGATACAACATTCAAAAGTCCTAATTGAGGCAAGGTTAACTACGAAAGCATATTAAGCAGGATTTGTTATACTGACTCCTATGTTTGTTAACACTATTTCTAATCACTACGCTTCTTCAAGCATCCATTTCTAATCATTCAACCTTAATTCATAACGAACCTCGATTTCAAAACTTGCATTTGCATTACATTGAAGTTACTTCTCAAAAGGTACAACACCGTCTACGAATATACACTTAGCATAAAGGTGATCATTTCTGATAAAGACTCTTGAATGGGGAAACCACGTCCAGAGGGTTTTCCTAAACAGAGGCATACAACCAAACATCCTATTAACTAGGGGCATTCTTCCTAAGGTTCAATTGACTTGGGTTACATCTCGAAGCAATCTCAATCAGGGGCATGTCAAACATGGGAAGAATTCAAATTCAAAAGGATATAACACTATGGGTAACCCTCCATATCTGGGAAGTCAAGGGCATACCCTTCAATCTAAACGTCAAAGCATATGACAAGGTTATTTCCTGGGGCATTTCCCTCATAAGCATCTTCTTCCACTAAAATAATGGGGCAATGGATACTAAATCCATAAAGCGCACAACAAAAGACACTTTCATATTCTGCAGCTTCGAACAAATCTTCCTCCTAACTACAATCTTCAAAATTCGAACAAAACAGGTATTGGGAAATCGCGCTAGCATCACACCCTACCTTATCCAACAGCCTCACAACATTTCGCATACGCTTTGGTTATCAACAACATATCATTCGAGTACCATGCAAGTACATATAACTCATGCATTACATACAATGGCTGTTACATTACACCACACCTTTTTAGGTAGTCTTCTTTAAGACAAGTCCTATGATCATTTCCGATAACCTTTTTAGGTAGTCTTCTTTAAGACATTCATTCCTAAGAACCTCTTCAGGTAGTCTTCTTTAAGACATTCCAAGAACCCTTTTTAGGCAGTCTTCTTTAAGACATTCTCTTTCTACAGGTAGTCTTCTTTAAGACATTCTACGAACCTTCCTGAGTAGTCTTTTCTAAAGACATCCATTATCCTTTCCAAGAACCTTTTTAGGTAGTCTTTTAAGACATTTCTTCCAACCTTTTCAGGTAGTCTTATAGAAGACATTATTTCGTTCCACTCGTTACATCAATCAACATATGCATAAGCATAAGCATTATCCCATGCATCGAAACATCCAATTCAAAACTCTGGTGCTAAGCTACATTGTCCACCTGCTTCCCGGTAACCTTACCGATGATAGCAACCCTGCTGAACATTTCATAAAACATATACATACGCATTAGCATATACATACCATCTAACATATTCACATACTGCATATCACAGAGGTCCAATTTTCATGTACAAATCCAAATCCTATTTCAAATCCTATTCAAGTTCCTAGTCCAATTCCTACCTCCAATCCTATTTCAATTCATATTCCAATTCCTATTCCAAACTGATTCCCCATCCTATTCCCAACTCCCATCTTTCGAATCCTATTTCAAATCCTATTTCTAAATCCTATTTCAATTCCTATTCCCAATTTCCAATTCCAAACCCCAGCTTTCAAATCCCATTTCAATTCCAATTTCAAATCCTATTCCAATTTCAATGACAATTTCAAACCAAATCGTAACCCTCGCGTTACGTCTTATCACGGCAGTGATAACGGCAATTTCAAACCAAATCGTAACCCTCGCGTTACGTCTTATCACGGCAGTGATAACGGCAATTTCAAACCAAATCGTAACCCTCGCGTTACGTCTTATCACGGCAGTGGTAACGGCAATTTCAAACCAAAATCGTGACCCTCGCGTTACGTCTTATCACGGCAGTGATAACGGCAATTTCCAACCAAATCGTAACCCTCGCGTTACGTCTTATCACGGCAGTGATAACGGCAATTTCAAACCAAAATCGTGACCCTCGCGTTACGTCTTATCACGGCAGTGATAACGGCAATTTCAAACCAAAATCGTGACCCTCGCGTTACGTCTTATCACGGCAGTGGTAACGGCAATTTCAAACCAAAATCGTGACCCTCGCGTTACGTCTTATCACGGCAGTGATAACGGCAATTTCCAACCAAATCGTAACCCTCGCGTTACGTCTTATCACGGCAGTGATAACGGCAATTTCAAACCAAAATCGTGACCCTCGCGTTACGTCTTATCACGGCAGTGATAACGGCAATTTCAAACCAAAATCGTGACCCTCGCGTTACGTCTTATCACGGCAGTGGTAACGGCAATTTCAAACCAAAATCGTGACCCCGCGTTACGTCTTATCACGGCAGTGATAACGGCAATTTCAAGTTCAAATCGTAACCCTCGCGTTACGTCTTATCACGTTAGTCCCTTGGCAGTGATAATGGCACCTTCAATTTCAAGTTCAAATCGTAACCCTCGTGTTACGTCTTATCACGTTAGTCCCTTGGCAGTGATAATGGCACCTTCAATTTCAATCCAAATCGTAACCTATCGCGTTACGTCTTGTCACATTAGTCCCTTGGCAGTGATAATGACACTTTCAATTCCAATTTCAACCCCAACCATGACTTATTGCGTTAGTCCCTGAGCAGCAGTAAGATTATGTCTTATCACGTTAGTCCCCTGGCAGTGATACAAAGCTACGTCTCTTTGCAAGTAGGGATTTATTTTCCCTGATCACAAGGTTTATCAAACAGTTCTTCAATTGGGTTTATCACATTAGTCCCTCGGCAGTGATCTTCTTCAAAATTTCAACAATAACAAGCAAGGTTCTATTTTTCTTTTCCGAAGTTACTAACTTCAACTAACATAGCTAATAATCATGCATCATTCGACTAACATATCTCATTCATACATAATGCATATACATACATCGCTCTCATTTATTTTGAGAAGCTCACTGCATCATACATCACATGCATCGTAACATTGCATAAAATTCAGGTTGCCTCTTTAGGCCGTGTTACAATCAAAGCAAGTGGTTCTTTCGAAAGAATATGCTTCGCACTCTAAGAAAGGAGGGTATTCACCTTGGATGGCATCTTTAAGCCCATCTCCCGCATAACTTCTTCCCAAACAAATGCAAATTTCGGGGCATTCTCAGTGTCCAATCATCTTCCACCTTTAGATCACGATAGGCAGACGTGCCTATCCGACTCTTCAGGTTTAAGAAGATTGAACAGGGGCAGCTGTCATACCCCAAAATTTGCCCTCCTATATTCAATCAAAGATTCCTCTATGCATCTCCAATAACTCAAGGCTCTAAGGTTTTCTCAAGTCATTCTCTCATATCCAAAACTAGGGTTTTGTATTTTATCAAAGGTGTTTGAATCTCTGAGGCCTCAAATGAACCTCAAGGTATCTCATATGTCTCAAAGTGTCTCCATGTCAATTATTAAGCTTTAATCCCAAGGCTTTCCCATTCAAAGGCTCAAATGATCAATAATCGACTATGTTGACCTAAAAAGTTAACTATGGTCAAAATACAGTCAAACTTCAAGATTTTTGGTCAGCATCAAGTATGTGAGGTCATATCCATCATTTGATCAAAGTTTGATCATGATCCATTAATAAAAACTCAAAGATGAACAAATGCAAAGGTTCAAATTAGGGTTTTTCATAGGAAAAGTCAACTCAACTTTGACTGGCCGTAACTTCTACATGGAGTATCAGAAATTCCTCACTCAAAGCCTATTCTGAAGGAAATTTGATTCTCTACAACTTTGCCTCTCACAAGCCAAGGCTAGAAAGGCTTCATTTGAAAGATATAGTCCAATACATTATAGATCCTCCACAAAGGTCAACAAAAACACCTTTTGGGTCAAAGCTCATAATTTGAGCATGGAAGCTTCAATTGAGATGAAACTAAAAAGGTCATTTAGAGGACTCTTTTAGCTTTCTAAAAAGTCATGGAATGCATACATATGATTAAAATTGAGAGAGATGTGCGTGGTAGAAGTTGGTCAATTTTGGGGAAATACATGAAGCCCTAAATGAAGAATCTTGTATTTTCGAGTAATGGGCCATGAGTTTTAGGTTATCCACGTGATTTTGAGATCATGCAAGGCCCAAAGATCATTTGATAATTATTTTATGATTTTTATTATATTTATTTTGGATTTATTCATTTAAATTCAACTTAAATCAAATAAAATCAAAAATAAATAAAATCAAATCATGCAAAATATTTCCATTCATTGAATCAAGTCAACTCTCATGTACCAAGGGCCAATTACACGTTGGAAAAGTTATGGGAAATAGCATGGAGCTTAAAATAGAAATATTTCATAACAAAATCAAATAAAATTTTCTTTAATGAAGATTTGATCTTTCTCCAAGTCTTTTTAACCTAATTTGATTCTCCTATATAAAGGGGAGAAAGACTCAGAGTGGGGGGACGAAATTTGGAGAGGAGAGGCTAGGGTTACGAGACACAAAAAGTCAAGAAAAGGTGAAAAATTCGTATGCCCTAGTGCAGCCAATTTCAAGGGTTCCAATTCAATCCATTCTTCTCATAGGGTATAAGAGAGTAAGTATAAACCGAAGGAGATGAGGAAAACAACCAAAAACACGTACTGTTCATTCATCATGTCCATGTAAGTTTTGCTTTCGTTTTGCATGTTTGATCATATTATACCCTGAACTAACATTTGTTTTGAGTTTATGCCGTGATTTGGAGGAGGTATGACGTGTAGCATGGAGGTTTAGAGCCCTGGATTGACATTTGCCATTGTTAGGGCATAGAGGTCTCTTTTTTTCGTTTTCATGGTTATAGCCGGTTTTGAGCCAAATAAATTACACCATTAGATTCACCATGTGTGAATTATTAGATCTGGGTGGTCACTTTGTTAAGGTAACATTGTTTTACTTGAGTTTCGTTATATGTCATTATTGTGAAAATATACTGAAACCGCAACTTTGAGGCTGATTTTCTACTTGATATAGTCCTTTATTTGCATAAAACTAATGATGTTTGTGTTCATGGAATTTGGATCTACAATTTTGGTTTAAACTTCGTGTGATTTCGTGGAGAATTGATAGAGTTATGGATGTGTGAAGATGGGAGGATGAAATCGCGATTCACGGTTTTGGGGTGGTGTTCATGCACCACGAAGCATCTCCATGAGGAAGATGATTGGGTGTCGTCACGACAGTGGTCCGTCAGCACCGTGTGGGACCCAGTTCTTTTGCTTTTTATTTTCTCCTATGTCTGTTCGTGTGCAGATTATTTGTACAGTCTTGGTGATGATTAAAGCAACAACACTAGCATGGCCCAGTGGACGAACCGTATATTGGTAATCCCAAGGGCCTGGGTTCGATCCCCAGGCTCCAGTATTTATATTTTGTGAATTAAACATGCCCTTAATCCAGCGCGCAGCACCAATTTAGCCTTACAGCGTACCCTCAGCGATAGCCCTTGGATGACTTGAGAGACGGATCTGACGCACACAAAGATGAAGGCACACCATAGACCTTCGAAGGCCACACGCACAGAATCGACACCAGGTTTTCTTTATAATTTTTTTATTCATTAATATAGATCATTCTTTTTTTAACTAATTAAGCCATTCTTTTCTCTATAAAATTCTTATTAATTAATTTAAAACTAGTTACTAGACAATTAGTCAATTTTTTTAGGAAAACAATTGATAATTTAATTTAGGTTAATAATTAACTTAAAATTGGTTTAATAATATAATTTATTATTCGCTTCGATTTAAATCAATTGATCGCGGTGGGTAATAATATTCTTTAATTAAATATAAATTAAAATAATATTTATTTTGCTAAATGGTTTTAACCAAAGCTATTGGTTACGATGATTAGCATTTTCCCCTTATTCAATTCTTTAGCATAAACCTTACCTTAATACTCTTAGCCATCAAACCTTTGCCTTAGATTCAAAGCCAATAGGAAAGGGTTGAGGGTGCCTAACACCTTCCCTCGACCTGAATATAGTAACTTACCCTGAATCTCACATCTGCGTAGGGTTTCCTATTCGCCCTTCAGAATAGGTGGCGACTCGAAAGCTAAAATTTTAGGCAGGTTGCCACACTTATGTCAAACCCTATTAAGGGATCCGCTGGTTACAATTTCCCTCCCCCATATCTGTTTTGATTATACTATTTAAATGCGTGGTTAGTAATCCTAGGGAGTGCAACCTTTGAATTGAACATAGAATCACTAAATTTACAAGATAATATGTTCGAATATGATCACGTGATTGATGCACACGCGCACACTTTTGGGTAACCTCTCTGTTGCCTGTTGCCTTGTTGCCTGTTGCCTTGTTGCCTTGTATTTTGTGCAGAATAGCCAGTCCCTCGAATACGAGGATACCTCAGCCATGTTGCCTCGATAAAAGGTCATGAGACCCTAAAAATGATGCTGCCTTCGATACACTAACATGACCTCGACCCTCGGAAGTTGCCCACGAATAAGGATGAGGTATCTTCTGGTTGCCTACGAAAGGCTATTCTGATCATTCCCTTTATACTACCTGCCTTTCTATGGCATGGGTCAGTCTTTGGGCGAATGGTATCTCGACGACCCTTCAACCTCCAAACGAAAGGCTTCCTGCCCTCTTATGGCAAGGATAGACCCTTTCATTCTGAAAGGCTAAAAAGAGACCTATCATCTGAGTTTAAGGTAATTGCCCCTAATTGCCTTGCAATGCTCAATTTTCATATTCTTTCTCACAATTCTTCAAAAACTGGCTACGCTCATTTACGAGCTAAAGTCCACTTTTTTTTCTTTCATCTACTTTTTCTAAAGACAAACGAGCAAGCAAAGCAATTAAGAGCCCATGGAAAACCATGGATGCAAAGGGTGCCTTACACCTTCCCTTTGCATAAATTACCCCCCGAACTTAGATTTCTTTAAAAAGGTTTTTTTCTGTTTCTTTTTGCCTTTCCGATTTAGTTTGGATAAAATAAAAGTCGGTGGCGACTCATGCTTAACCGCGACATTTCGATCGATAAAAAGTCAGTTCACCGTATTACAGTATGGTTTTTAACCAAATCCACATTTTGGACATTTTATAAATATGGTTTTAACGAAATCTATATTTTGGACATCCATATCCAAAATAAAAACTAAATTTAAATATTTTCTGAAAATCCATTTTTTTTAAAGAAATACGAATAAATTTAAAAAAAAAATGATAAAGTTGATTTTTTTCGAAAATACGAATTTTTTTCGAATATATGAAAAATCATTTTTTTCTCGAAAAGATACAAATTTTTTAAACCGATGTTAAATTAAAATTTGGTTATAATTTTAGAACCGATTATAAAATGTGGTCATAGATAAATCGGATTTATAAACAGTTATGTAAAAATATAACTATTTATATGGACTGATTTTATATCCAATTATAATAAATGGTTATTAATTGAATATGAATTGGATTGAGTAATTATCCGTCCATAAGCACCATGTTCCAAAAACATACCTAACAAAAGAAGGCTTTTATAGGTCTATTTTGGCAGATTCATGTCTTTTTCATCCCAAATGATTTGTGATTTATTCTATAGTGAAACATGTTTGACTATAATTGTAGGGTGATGAAGACATAAAACAAGGAAAAGATGCCCATCGAATATCAGCACGGCCAATTGAGGGTTCTCTATCATCGATCAATGCCAATTCTGATTTTAGAACAGATACCAATTTATGAGATTTTCTATTGCTAATTAGATGAAAAAGGACATGATAGCTTCTTACTTTTATCGTTAGAAATGATTTGAAACTTGAAAACATGCCTCAAAACGCTGGAATTTGATCAAGAATACACGAGGCTGAATTCCACCGTAACCGCCACCTGAGTCTGAATTCCGATGGCAGATAGAATCAGCGACCTACCCGATCCAATCCTCTGTCACATTCTCTCCTTCCTCCCAACCAAACTCGCCGTATCAACAACCATTCTCTCCCGTCGATGGAAATCACTCTATCTCCATCTCCCCACCCTCCACTTCAACGACGAAACCTTCAACCACTTCGACACCTCCATCAAATTCATCTCCACAAAACTCTCCTCTCCCAACATCACCGTACCGATCCATTCCTTCACCTTCAAACGCACCTCTTCCGTTCACAACCAACCAATCGTCAACGTCATTCTCATCTGGACTTTTCAGCGCTTACGACTCCACAATCTCCGTTTCCTCGAAATCACATTCCACGAGAATCTAAATGCTCGATTACCGAAACACATTAGTTGTAAGAACCTTCAAATTCTTAATTTGAATTATGTAATGATGACAGATATCAATATTTCTACTGAATTGGATTTTGAATTCCATTTCGATTTTCCACTTCTCAAAATTCTCCATTGGAATACTGTTAAGTTCCTTACTGCTGAATCTTTTCTCAAGTTTATGTCTAGTTGTCCTATACTAGAAGAATTGCACGCATGTAATTCACAATTCATATCTCTTGAAGATGAATCAGAAAAGTTTAAGTTGTTTCCGAATTTGAAAACAGCAAGGATTTTCGATAATAATGTTCCAATTACCGTGCTCTCTGAGGTTCAGAGTCTGCATCTTGAATTGGTAAATACGAAATTGATTTTTGTATGTATGTTTGAATTGTGTTCAAGATATATGAAAATGAACTTCTTAATTAAGCTGTTTATGCAAATATATGCAGAATATGAATCGGATTCGTTGCAAGCAGCTTCCCTTGTTTCGTCGACTCATCAACATTGACATCATCTTTACCAATGAATTGTTGGTGGGGCCGTTGAAGCGGTTGCTACAATTGCTCCAACATTGCCCCATACTTCAAAATTTTACAATTCAGGTTTAGAATTTATTTATTCCTTTCTTTTTAAATATAAAATTCCAAGTATTTCAAATTCTAAAAACAATCATGTGAATTGTTTACCGGGTGTGAATTGTTTACAGGATTGTGTGGACCATCAGAACAAGTTGGTTGGCGACTATTGGATCGATCCACCAACTGTTCCAGAGTGTCTTTCATCGCAGCTCAAAACTTTCTTCTTTAGAGGCTACAAAGACAACGAAAATGAGTTCCAATTTGTCAGATACATTATGCAGAACTCAAAGGTACTACAGGCAATTACAATTAAGAGCACTCTCGATGCAGATGTCAATAGGAAAGACCAAATGTTAATGAAATTATCTTTAACTACAATGGGCTCTACAACATGTAACCTTTTATTTGATTGATTGATGGCAGCTCGAGTATGTAATACTAGATTAATTCTATATGCACAATAGTAGGATTTGATGGTTTGAAATACATGAATGCTGTTTCATTTTTCTCTTTATGTCATAGAAGTTTTTCAAATATATTCTGTTTCACTTAATTAATTCCTTTTACATTCTAGATTCTCTATCTTTTCTTTCGTTTACTTTCTTATTGATGATTGTGTTCTATTTGAGTCAATGTTTGTTTTTGGTTTTCTTATATTAGCCACATATAAACATGTTTTTCTTATCTACCCATGTCAACTCAAAGTTTGTAGTTTATACACTGGACAAGGTTATTATAATCAACCAGAATTGTTGACAAACCAGTTGCAGTGACAATTGATTGTACTTCTAGACTAGATTTATCAAATTCCATAAATTTGAAGAAAGGATTGAGAACCTTAGAAGAAACTTAAAATGGAAGTATGAATACCAATAACATGATAAAGCAATTCAGGAGTAATCATTTGTGCAAATGTATTCTGCAAACATGCTAAGTTTTTTTTTTAATATGAACTCATATTAAAATAAAAGAAAGGCCAAAGATTAAAAACGGATGAAGAAATGTCAAAAAAATTAGGTAAAGCTTCGAATTCAATGAGGTTCTGAGCCAAAGAATTAGGAAGGTTTTGTTGGGAGAGTTCATCAAGCAGTTTAAAAACATCAGCTACCAATGCGCGTTCGTCTTCGACGACAACAAGGAATTCATTTTCAAATAAGTATTGTTTGAGTTGTTGCAAGTTGAGGGTGGTGGAAGCCTCCGATTCAGGCACATGAGCAACTGTTGAACCAGAAGATTGAACGCTAGCAGAGGCCTGTCGAAGTTTTTGAAGTTGACGTAATGTTTTTGCTGGATTCTTCTGCATCATAGTCAATGTCTGTGTTCTTCCCCGTCTGCATCATAGTCAATGTCCGTGTTCTTCCCCGCAACTATGATCATGGTCGTAATGGTGCAATATGATAATTGCGATATGAAACGAGTGTTGATCGACATATATATTATTCTGAAGTGCTTTTTAAACAATCTGGCTCAACCCTAACATACGGTTCTCCTGAACCGTTTCAAGTAAAAAGTCATGTAACGCTCAAAACAACATTCAAGCGCCATTATAATCAAAATAAAATACCCCATGGACATCAAAATAATATATTTTAGTCATTCTTTGATTCATCAAAATAACCAAGTCTATGATTGGTTTCAAGTTTTAGGCGTCTAGAATTGATTCTGGATGTCTAAAATTGATTTTGAAGTGTTTAGTTGCTCTCCAGCAGAATTGATTATATTTTACAGAATTGATTATATTTGAAGCTAGGATTTATAGCTTTAGGTCAAACGTGATTTTTACACTGAAATTTATTGTTCAACTGATTTTTGCAAGAATTTCACCAAACATAAATCACTGTACCTTTAACTCACTTTTATTCCAAATCAATTTTATATAATCAATTTATTCAAAACCAATTTTTTCACCGCACATTAAAGTCACTTTAGTGAGTGAAGCCATTCCCTTTTTTGGAACTACATCAAAAATCACGTTTCTTGTAAAGTAGCTTCTCCTCACTTTTCAGGGTTAGGGTTTTAAAAAGTTCATCGGAGCAAATTGCATTTCCACTACAACCGCAAGCGCCACCTGAAGCTGAGTTCCGATGGCGGATAGAAATGCTCTCATGAGTAATCGAGGATTAACTGCCCACTTCTATGTTCTATGAGAAGTGAATGCAACTTCCTAGACGTCTGGGATTTAGGTCTAAAAGCTCATATAATACCTCAATCCAGAGGTTGAGAACGACAATCAGATATTCACACAATTTTAAGACACACAGAACTTCTCACCTCCATACGTGAGCTAGCTTTAAATCTTACAATAAACCCAAGCCGGAAACTCTTAATCATTAGGGGTTGTCACATATTGTACTTTTAGCAAGAACAAGTGGATTCCACTCTGATACCCAATAAAATTGATTTGGGCCACACTCATCGTTATCTATTGTTTGCTTTCACTTATCTTCTCACGAGGATGTTTGAGCAAAGCGTTGAGATTGCTGTCAACACTATTTCCAGTGGTTTTGTCTACGGGGGAGAATTCAATTCTTCCCAGAGAAAGTACGTCAAACAGGTTTTTACAACAACCATTATACTTGCTAACATTACCAAAATCCTTGGAAGAGAACGAGAATCCAAAATCACCTTCTCGAATAAAGACGTCGTTTGTGTTCTTCTGCGCAACTATGACCATGGTAATTATGGTGCAATATGATAATTGGGATATGAAACGAGTGTTGATCGACATTATTAGTTCAACATATATCTTATTCTAAAGCGCTTTTTAAACACCCTAACTCGACCCGAACATCCAATTGTTTTGCTGGTGATCTATTTTAAGTAAAAATGATGGGCTGTGTCCCTCATTGTGGGACAGAGAGTATATTTTAGTTACTCTTTTATTCCCTTTCTTAGAACTACATCAAAAAGTCACGTTTCTCTTAAAAATAGCTTCTCCTCAATCCTCACAGTTCACTCTAGAAATGCTTAGGAACGTGAAAACAAACATGCCTCAAAACGCAGGAAATTGATCAAATAGACTAGGGTTAGGGTTAGAAAAGTACATCGGAGCAAATTGCATTTCCACCGCAACCGCTCGCTACCCGAGGCTGATTTCCGATGGCGGATAGAATCAGCAACCTACCCGATCCAATACTCTGTGACATTCTCTCCTTCCTCCCAACCAAATTCGCCGTATCAACAACCGTTCTTTCACACAGATGGAAATCACTCCATCTCCATCTCCCCACCCTCTACTTCGAAGACGAAACCTTCCAACACTTCAAATCATTCATCAGATTCTTATCCACAAAATTTTACTCTCGCGAGATCACCGTACCAATCCATTCCTTCACCTTCAAACGCGACTCTTCCTTTCGCAACCAACGAATCGTCAATATAATTCTCATATGGATTTTTGAGCGCTTACGACTCGACAATCTCCATTTCCTCGAAATCACATTCCACGAGAATCTAAATGCTCGATTACCGAAACACATTAGTTGTAAGAATCTTCAAGTTCTTAAGTTGAATTATGTAATCATGACAGATATCAATATTTCTACTGAATTGGATTTTGAATTCCGTTTTGATTTTCCACTTCTCAAAGTTCTCCATTGGAATACTGTTAAGTTTCCTACTCCTGATTCTTTTCTCAAGTTTATGTCCAGTTGTCCTATACTAGAAGAATTGCACGCGTGTAATTCACGAATCACGTCGTCTGTTGAAGATGAATCAAATGAAAACTTTAAGCTATTTCCGAATTTGAAAACAGCAAGGATTTTCGATAATAATGTTCCGATTACCGTGCTCTCTGAGGTTCAGAGTCTGCATCTTGAATTGGTAAATCAGAAATTGATTTTTGTATGTATGTTTGAATTTTGTTCAAGATATATGAAAGTGAACTTCTTAATTATGCAGAATATGAATTGGATTCGTTGCAAGCAGCTTCCTTTGTTTCGTCGACTCGTCAACATTGACATCATCTTTACCAATGAATTGTTGGAGGGGCCGTTGAAGTGGTTGCTACAATTGCTCCAACATTGCCCCATACTTCAAAATTTTACAATTCAGGTTTAGAATTTATTTATTCCTTTCTTTTTAAATATCAAATTCCAAGTCTTTCAAATTCTAAAAACAATCATGTGAATTGTTTACCGGATGTGAATTGTTTACAGTATTATGTGGACCATCAGAGTGAGTTGGTTGGCGACTATTGGATTGATCCACCAACTGTTCCACAGTGTCTTTCATCGCAGCTCAAAACTTTCTTTCTTGGAGGCTACGGAGGCAACGAAAATGAGTTCCAATTTGTCAGATATATTATGCAGAACTCAAAGGTACTACAAACAATGACAATTGAGAGCAACCCTGTTGTAGAGATCAATATAAAACACCAAATGTTAATGAAATTATCTTCAACTACAATGACCTCTACAACATGTAAGCTTTTATTTGATTGATTGGTGGCAACTAGAGTATGTAGTACTAGATTCTACATACAGAATAGTAGGATTTGATGGATTGAAATACATGAACTTTGTATCATTTTGATTTTTCCCTTTGTCATAGAAAATTTCAACTATATTGTCTTTCACTTAATTATTTCCTTTTACATTCAAGATTCTCTATCTTATGATTGTGTTATATTTGAGTCAGTGATTGTTTTTGGTTTTCTTACATTAGCCACATATAAACATGTTTTTCTTTTAAGGTTCTGATTGTTATCTACCTATGTCAAACAAACAAATTTGACGATAAAGCTACTTAAAGTTTGTAGTTGACTATGGCTTCTATTTTTTACACTGGTCGAGTTTATTGTGGACTTGTGGTAAGGAGTAATGGATGTCATAGTCTGTAACTACACTGTGTAGTGATATACAGTCGTTGATTCTATGAATGAGTTGTCTTTGATGTTATAATATTCAGTTGTGGTGTATTTTCTGAGCTCTGTTTGATTGGTTGAAACATTAAAAAGTGGTTGATTGTTCGGAAGTGTGCTATTAGTTTATGAACATCTTATTTGGAATAGTTTATATTTTAGAAAAACCAGTATGTTAGGTGAAGTATAGCATTAGCTATGATTAGACAAACATTTAAAAGGTTTTGAAGTTGGTGGTTTGTGAAGTCTTCCAAGTTTATCAATTTTAATTTTGTACTTAGAGGGATACTGGAGTTTTCCTCTACTGTTAGGAGTTAATCTTCATTTGCAATGAACTCCAAATTCTTATCAAAATATTAACATTAGCTGTATGCTCTAGAATTTTTCAATAGCATCATGCTAAAGAACTTGATCATGGAAACCGATTTGTTAGTGAACTGGATTTCAAGTCTATACAGGGCATGAAATGTTGTTGCAGATTGCAGAGTATCTGTTTACTCAATAACATGGATTTTAATGAGATTGAGGAGTGATAGAAGAGGGTGCTTTTAAACTTTATTTTCTGGAATGGTGGTTATATTTTAAGCTAGAAACCATTGATTGAGGAAACAGTGTTTAAGACCAAGACAATCTGCCGAATTCAGTTCCAGGCTATCTATGGAGCACCCAACGGTTAATTCCTTTGAAATTTAAAGGAACCGATTGGTATACACAATCATGGCTGAAGCCTGAAGTATTCAAAATATGAAAAGTTGCATCTCTTACAATTCCCAACTTTGAGAGACTAAAATAGTTACAGTTAAAACCTTTAAGTATGATCACATCCATTTATCTTCAACTTGAATATCCACATATTTCAGACTACATTAAGTATACAAAGACATTCATTTGGAATATGGTAGTTACAAGAACATGTATCCGAGGTTGCCATGGTCTTCTCTTGCAGCCATGGTCTTCTCTTGCAACAAAGACATTCATTTGGAATATGGTAGTTACAAGAACATGTATCCGAGGTTGCCATGGTCTTCTCTTGCAGCCATGGTCTTCTCTTCACCTACCAAGTCTGTACAGTTAAAATCTTGGAATTTGAGAAATGCATAAGGATCCTATATTGCTTACATACTCCGAATCCATATTTTCGAGTCATCCAAAAAGACCATTTCATGGTAGTAACATTCACATCACGATAAAGATAACGAAACACAATAATCACCTTAAGATTGCTACCAATATGGAGCTTCTTGGTTCTTCCTTAGTTGAACAATCCCAATCACGGAAGCACAACAATAAATTTGGTTTCATCAGGAGATGACCTATTAAAAAAATGAGTTGACATTGCAATAATCATAAAATTGAGCAGCTGTATGTGTAGGTGTATAAGAAACCTGTTGGAACTTACCACTATTGATGTTATAAAGTTTATCTTGGTGATGAAGGAGGGTTGACAGCGTGTTGCGCGTCAGAACGGTTCAACGGGATTTTAGGTGCACCATACGAAATATTAAAGGTGTTTCATATTAGGTGCATCATCTTATCATCTAGGATTGTTGGAGATAAGATTACAAGAAAAGGGAGGATTGTTTTCTTTTCTTGTGGAATAAGTTTGAAGAGGATTGTTTTTGATAATTTAGTTAGAGTGTTGTTTAGGGTGATTTAACAATATTAAAATCTCTTACACATAGTAAGGGGATTATACGTACTCTCGAACTCTGAGAGGAACTAGTATAACTTTTTGGTGTTCTTTACTTTCCGAACTTTATATCGCTTTCATTGTCTAACCTAACAAGAAAAGATAGAACCAATATTCATTAAATCGGATAAAATTTTAAAGTCCTTATCCACTCCCCCTTTTAGGCGCACTCAATACTTACCCTTTAATGGTCCCAATGTCAAGCTTTTCTCATGGATAGGAGACAGGGGCGGAGCCAGGATCAAAATTCAGGGGATTCCCATAATGAAAATAAAATATACAAAAAGTACGAAGAAAATTAATGACATAAAATATGATAATATTACTTAATAAAAATGTATTAGTATTTCAATTACAACTTAAAAATAAAAAACATTCTAATCTAATCGTAAATGCATTCTTCTCTTGTTCATTCCTTGGAAACGTTTGATGATATCCATATCATCGATTGTATTAAACACCTCTTTCTCCACAAATGTCACTAAGCAATCATTTAGCCATGGATTAGCCATTCTACTTCTCAACTCATTCTTAACATATTTCATCCCCGAGAATACTCGCTCAACACTTGCAGTGGCCACCGGTAAGGACAAAGCTAGTTTGACAAGTGTGTACACAAACCTAAATGTCTTATGCTTCTTTGTTCGAACAAGAGTCCTACAAAGTTCCGAGATGCCAGTCAAATTGGAAAAGCGATCGTCCATCTTGACACTCTCAATATAAGTCTCCAATTCACTAGACAATTCCTTATCAGTAAGATCCTCAAAGTCATTTGGGTACAATCTTGCCAATCTCACAAGTGATTTAACATCAAATGATTCAAATGAATAACAAGGACTCAGGCAAGCAACATAATTGATCAACTCAATATTTTCAGGTGTAAACCGATCATTCAACTCTTTCAATACCACATCTATGACATGTAAGAAGCAATCATTCTTGAAATAATGAAAATTTGTAACAAAAGGAGCAAGTCGTTTGGATTTCTTATCTTTTACATACCGGGACTCCATGTCAGGCACATCAATTTCAACATTTCCACAAGAAGCCACAACTTGCTCATAAAGTGTTTCCCATCCATCATCTCTAAATTCTTGCAACTTTTTCTTGCATATTTGAACAAGTTCCATGGCATGCACAATATCTTGATCCCCCTTTTGCAATGATTGTGACAAATTATTTGTCAAAGATAAAATCTCAACCATTAAGTGCAACATAAACACAAAACTAAAAGTTTGCATAACAAGTAACAAACTTTTTGGTTCACCCTTAGAATGACTATCACTTTTCAAATCTTCGAACACTTCAATAATAGGAGTAAACAAATCAACCAACCTATTAAGAGTTCGAAAGTGAGATCCCCAACGTGTATCACCCGCTCTTGCAATGGACAACTCTTGATTTAAACCAGTACCAGTTTCCACCAATTCTTTTTCAATTAGATTTGCAAAATGAGCAACTTGTTTATTCCGAAGTAGAGCTTGTCTTTTGTTAGATGATTGTAAGAAAGTGACAATACGAGACACTTCACAAAAAAACCAATCAACATCTTCATGCTTTCTTGCCATTGAAACAAGAGCCAATTGAAGTTGATGAGCAAAACAATGGACATAATAGGCTTGCGGATTTTGCATTTGAATCAAAGTCTTCAAACCTCCAAATTGACCACGCATATTACTTGCTCCATCATACCCTTGACCTCGAATTTTAGATATACACAACCCAAACCCCGACAACAAACATTCAAGAGCCCCTTTAAGCGATATCGCACTTGTATCCTCAACATGAACAATGCCGATAAATCTTTCTACAACAAACCCTTTAACATCAACAAACCGCACTACAACAGCCATTTGTTCTTTACCAGAGCAATCACCAGATTCATCAACAAGAACACAAAAGAATCCATCTCCAATTTCTCCAACTATCTTCTTAATAGTTTCAACCGCACATGCATTTGCAAGTTCTTTTTGAATAATAGGAGAAGTCATCTTACAATTTCCCCCACCACTTGTTATTGCTGCAGCTATTTTCTCACTATTTCTTCCTAAGGCTTCTACAAATTCTAGGAAATGACCCTTATAAATAGAATTTTCACCCTCATTATGTGCCCTAAATGCCAATCCTCCTCTAACAAGATATTTGACAGCCTCAAGTGATGCTTTTAAACGAACAAGATAATCTACTTCTTCTTTTGAGCTATATTTTGCATACGAAAACTCAATACTCTGTTTTTTCTTCATAAGATCCTCACATGCTTTCACACACTTTTTATGATGACTATTCGGTTTCTCACCAACATGTTTATCCAACTTATGCTTTAGATTCCAACCTCTAAAACCAGTCACCACAAATGCAGAATTACTAGTACCATTGTAACACACATAACAAGGCAAACAAAAAACAGCATCTTTTTCTACACTATATTCCAACCAGTCATACTCTTCATGCCAACTATATTGAAAAGAACGTTCCCTTCCCCCAATATTTGTGGATTCATATTCAGTTAATTTAATTTTACATGGCCCATTCACAAGGTAAGCTCTTCTTACCTCATCTTGATCATTTGGATAATACTCAAGAATTTGACTTCTTTTTCCAGGATCCGTCTCCAAATAAGCACCTTTTTTAAACACCTTATATGAAGAATGAGGTTCTAGTTGTACGTCATTTGAAGAAGGAACCGAAGAAGGTTCTTCGGGATGCCCATTTGAAGGAGCAAACTTCTTTGGCTCTGGAAATCTCGGTTCGGGTGTAAAGTATTTGAGCAACATTCTACAATCACAATCAAAATCCAATTAATTTTACAATACAAAATTTCAAATCAAAATTATAATTAGAAGTTACAAGGTTTGGACTTTGGATTCAATAAAATTCCCATAGTAGATAAAAAGAATCAAGAATGGAAGTTATTATTAACATAATAGAGAAACTTGAAAAAGCTTGTTATTTACATAATAGATAATCAAATAGAACTATGGAAGTTGTTAATTACCTAAGCTAAATTGAAAATTTGAAAAGAAAAAAAATGGGAACTTACTGTGTGAGAGAGAAAGCTGCTGCTAGGAAGTAGAAAGTGAATATGTTGTTGTTTTTACTAAACCTAATTCTAATCTAAAAAAAAGGTTTAAAGGGGGAGGGTAAAAAGGTAAAAAAATTAAAAATGAAGGGTATTCCAGGGAATACCCTGGACCCCTCTACATCCGCCCCTGATAGGAGATCCACTTTTGGATATTGTGCCCATATTGGATGTAACATGACCTCGTGGAGAAGCAAGAAACAATAACCGATCGAAACTTTAATACAACCTTTTCTGATCCCATAGGAGGGGGAGACCCCATATTATACCAGCATCTCTTTCGGTTCTCCGGTCATCCAGAGGTATTTAATCTAATTCTGTTTAGATCCAGTTTCATAAGTCATATCGATTCGACTTTTTCGAGAAAACCGGTCTTCGGATATCTAGGCATGGTTTATGCCATGATCACTATAGGTGTTCTTGGATTTCTTGTTTGGGCTCATCATATGTTTACTATGGAAGCAACCTCAAGGAGCTCGTATGCCTTAAAAATTTACTCTCTGAGCTTAGGTTAGGAGATCTTCATGCCGCAAAACTCATGCGACAATCAAGCGACACTTCATATTACATTTAATTTGGTTTTCCATGAACGAACCAAGCACGTAGAAATAGATTGTCATTATGTAGGTTACATTGTACGTTCAGGAGAAATCACCACAAAGTTCATCAAATCTGAAGACTGATTGAATGATTTGTTCACTAAGTCTCTTAGGGATTCTCGAGTGAATTACATTTATAACAATCTCGATTCATATGACATATATGATTCAGCTTGAGGGGAAGTGTTAAGCATCAATATTTGTAAGAATATTACGTAGAATACTCCTTAGCCTATTTAGAATAGAATAAAATAAACCGTAACATATTCCTTATGTAATTAATTAAATAAGTTGTAAATTTCACTATATAATATGATCTCTATAGTAAAATTCAAACACACGGTCATGATTATGAGCTTCACAAAAACGACAATCCTAATTCCCCCAAAAGGAAACTTATACTTATGAGGCTTTGATAAGGCTTGTGGGTAATCGCCATCATTAGAATGATTATTAAGGATTCTACCGATGTCGCTTAATATTAGGCGTTGTCCTTAAGAGATTGATTTTGACATCTTTATCTCTCAATCATAACAACTTTATCATAACTTTAGATGAAGACTTCACCTCATAGAGTTTTAATCATCAAAAACCATTAAGGTTGTTTGATTTTTGCAGACATAGTACTTGCAAACACATAGATCCATATTCTCTCCCTTTTTTATAATGACATCACATCTCTCAAGGAGATGGATAAATAGAGAAACACCAATAAAATAATTAAATTAGTTAAACTCCCATTCAAAAATATAGAGAGCAATGCCCTACTTACCCTAAGAGTCCACTTCTCCCCCATTTCTCGTGATAAAATAGGAGGGAAACAAATAAACTGTTAAGGAAATAAATCAAAGCACATAGATCAGAAAATTCAAATATCAAGGGAAAAAGCATAAATCAAAAGTTACACAAGTTTGCAAAAATCACAACGACTAGAGAACAATGAGAAAAAGATAATGCAAGATGAGATGAAGAAAAGGGACAGTTTACGTTTTTAGGCTACTACTAATCTATTATTAGACCTAATAATCAATTATATTAGTTAATGTCATAAATCTCGACGATTGATTGGTGGCATAATACTTTTTAAGATCTTAGGTGTTTAAGCCATTAGGGTTAATCGATTATAGGGCACGAAATTTAAATTTCTAAAAGAACCTAATCAATTATACCTCTATGGTAATCAATTATTTAGACTTTTTTCAGCTTCCTTGGTCTACTAGGCCTTTGATGGCTTTTGGGCTTTTGCATTTGTATTTGGCACCTCATTTTTCTTACCAAAATTGCACCTTTTGGCTAAATATCTCATTTTTTCATGGCAACCTTGCTAAAAATAAATTTATCTCAAACCAAAAATATTTTTGTGATAAAATAATATTCATTAAGCATACATGAGCCCACTTCCTAAAGGACTTAATTAGAGTTTTTTGATTTAATTTCTATAAAGTGTTTTAACTAAAAAAATCTAAAGATAACTTGAGAAACTCCCCTTAGAAGGGAAATATAAACCATTGTAGATTTTCCATTTCTACGAATAACTTGATTCGAGAGATGGCTCAACAATTCTCAAGAGTCACACAATCATCAATGCTCTTTTACCTCAAATTTCCAAGAGGTTTTATGATCATGAGAATCATCAAATCTGTTGAAAAACACCATAATCTTTCACTTGCATAGTTATGGTGCACACATGTTATGCATAATATATTAGTATATTTGTAAAGGTTCAACAAGGGGAGACGTGGCAGGCAAGTGATGAAACACTTCACCCCAACACTTTTTTGATCTCCCGTATTTTAGATGGATTGCCCATTTACTATATGTGACGCTCCTTCCTCAAATACTTCCCCCACTTCCAGGATAACTCATCCAAAATGGGAAAACATGGGAAATGACATGTCTCCAATTCAAAACAATGTGGAAAAATTCAAGTAGAAATTAACCATGCTCTCAAGAGTAATAGAGGATTAACTACCCACTTCCAGGTTCTAGGATAAGTGAATGCAACTTCCTAGACGTCTGGGGTCCAAGTCCAAAAGCTAATATAATACATCAATCCAGAGGTTGAGAATGACAATCAGATATTCACACAATTTCAAGATACATAGAGCTTGTCACCTCCACGCGTGAGCTACCTCTAAACCCTACAACAAACCCAAAACCTATGAAAACTCTTAATCATTAGGGGTTGTCACGTATTGTACTTTCAGCAAGAACAAGTGGAGTCCACTGTGAGGCCCGAGAAAATTAACTTGGGCCAGACTCGTCGTTATCCATTGTTTGCTTTCACTATCTTCTCACGAGGATGGTTAAGCAAAGCTCAGAGGTCGCTGTCAACACTATTTCCAGAGGCTTTGTTGGCGGGGGAGAATCTTAATCTTCCTAGAGAAAGTACGCCATACATGTTTTTACAGCTGGCATTATACTTGCTAACATTACCAAATGTCGTTGGTGTTCTTCCCCGCAACCATGATTCATGGTCATAATGATGCAATATGATAACTGGGATGTGAAACGAGTGTTGATCGACATTATTAGTTCAACATATATCTTATTCTGAAACATTTTTTAAACACTCTGGCTCGACCCTAACCTTCGATTGTTCTCCCAAGTGAACCGTTTGATGTAATGCTCGAAACAACATACAAGCGCCATAATAATTAAAATAAAATACCTCCTCGATGCCTTGTAAATCAAAATAATATATTTTAGACATTCTTTGATTCATCAAAATAACTAAGACTATCTACAAAGGTTTACATATTCAACACTCTCCTTTTTTACTTTTTACACTCCCCATCATCTTCTCTCTCTTCCACCTAATAATTCAACATTCATTCAACTTTTACTCACTATAATGGTTTTTGTTTAATAAAATTCAACACCCTACCCCCACCACCTTTATTTTTTATTTTTATTTTCTTTTATGTTTTTGTAAGTATATATTAATAACAATTGTTGATTGAAATTAAATTAAATATTTAAGTCTTAATTTTTTATTTTAATTTTTTTTCTAATTTAGTAATTTATTTTAATTTTATTTTACTAATTTTATATACTTAATTAGTTTTTTTATTTGCAAGTAATAAAGACGAGATATAGGGATAATCATTATTAAAATATATAAAATTATAAAAAAAAAACTTAAAATACAATACAATAAACACACAGCACATCTAAAATGAAACATATAACTTAATTAGTACAATAGACTCAACTTACAAACAAGAATTTATTGGAGGCTAAATAAAAAAAATTAGAGAGAAAAAATGATTTTTTTCCTTTGTCCAAATCAAATGAATCAAGACTCTATTTATAGACAAAAAATGATGAATTTTGGTGAAAATAAAAATAAATAAAATAATTGATTTTCTATAAAATAATTGACTCCAAATAATTAAGGTGGGATAAAAATATAAACAATCACACCAACCAATAAAATTTTGCAAAGTATTAAAAGTAGCCCCCACTCATTTCTCATTCAACATTCAACGTGTTGAATATTTTCAACACAAATTAATCCATGTCACTTTCAACACCTCATTCAACAATTCATTGCAAGCATTCAACTAAAAAATATTTTCAACACCCCATTGCAAATGGTCTAAAGGAAAATATAATGGAGCGGAGCGGAACGGAATAAAATGGAGCAGAATGAAGTGGAACAAAATATAAACTCCATTCTATTGTTGGGATATTTTACGACGGAGCGGGATTAATATCTCATTCCATTGTTTGGAAATTGGATGGAGCAGAAAGCATTATAATGTTTTCATTCCATTTTTACCCTTTACTTCAAAAAGATTAATATGGTTAATGTAAAGTTTTGGAGGACAAAATTTGAATTGTGTTACTAATTTATTTTATTCCATTGGATACACCCCAATTTGGGCGGAATGAAAAATAAGCTAAAGTTGTGGTATTTGATGGAATGGATTCCATCACATTTCATTCCATTCCATTCAATTCATTTTTTATAAAACCAAACAATAAAACATAACATCATTCCACTCTATTTCATTCCATCATTTTCCATAATTCAAACATACCCTAAGTGACTGAAGTCATTCCCTTTCTAGAACTAAATAAAAAGTCACGTTTCTTGTAAAGCTAGTCAGAGACTCGTGCTGTCTCCCGGGTGTATTATTTGCGGTGTAGTAGTTTTTGAACGATATGAAAATTTTGAATTAAAGAAATTTGATCAAATTGCATATATAAAACGGAAATTAACCATTTTAAAAAAAGTTTTACTAATAAGATATTAGTAGTGTGAAACTTAGATTCTAAGTTAAAATAATGATCCACAAAGAAAAGTTTAAGATAAGTTAATACGGGTAATTTCATTCATATTTTAGATCATTTGATAAGGTTTGGTTGCTGGTAAGTAGATGAGAAAAATGGAAAGGTCAATCAATCTCAGACCACTGAACCAAATTCAATCAACTGAACCAAAGTCGTTAACATACCTCTTTGAAGTCATTTTGGGAACTCTTTGATGATATAAATTGCCAGAGTAGCAGGTTCATCATAAGGATATTTGGAAAATGAAGCATAAAACATTTTTCAAACTTAATTAAAAAGAAACAATAGCATTTAAAGTCGGGAAAAACAATAGCAAACAAACATTCAAAACAAAACATGACCTGATCTAAAACAACAATAAACCATTAGGAGACACATCACACGATCAGAATATGAAAAATAGATCAAATGAAAAAGAGAATTGCCGAAAACAAAATAAAATTGATTCGAAATAAAAGATTTTGGTTTTCTAAATAGAGCCTTCAGAGAAGAGAAAGAAAAATGTTTTCTTTTTCCGTTTCAAGTTATGACGGTCAGAGAATGAAAAAGGGTGATCGACGACAAGGTTCGTCAAAACAAAAATCCATTCGATTTATTAGGAAGGTCTTGTGATGGGGAGAACGAGTATGCAATTGGTTTTGCAATCATGGATGGTGATGGAGTGGAGAAAGAGATTACGGTGAACTAGGATTTAAAGGAGGAAAAGAGAGACGAGAAGAGAGGTTCTTTGGAGATGAAGAGATAGAAGTAGAAAATGAAATACACATGGAGATAATAGGAATTGGGTCTCATTATTATCTGGGTATTAATAAATAATAATACATTTTAAATAATGTTGCAAAATCTCAAAAATGAGTAATAATGATGCCACCTTGCAAAAACATATAAGAAAGTTCTTATTTAGTCAACCTTTTGTTAGTGCAATTTTGGTCCAGTGATTAGTAATCATTAGATAGTACTGTAGAATAGTAGATAGCAGATAGCTTCTCCTCACTTTTCACTCAAGAAATGCTTTGGAACGTGAAAACAAACAAACATGCCTCGAAACGCAGGAAATTGATCAAAGAGATTAGGTTTAGGGTTAGAAAAGTTCATCGGAGCTAATTTCATTTCCACCGCCACCGCCACCGCCACCTGAACTCCGATGTCGGATAGAATCAGCGACCTACCCGATCCGATCCTCTGTCAAATTCTCTCCTCCCTCCCAACCAAACTCGCCGCAACAACAACCGTTCTCTCACACAGATGAAAATCTCTCTATCTCCAACTCTCCATCCTCGACTTCAACGACGAAACCTTCCAACACTTCAATTCATTCATCCATTTCACATCCACGGTAATTTCCTCTCGCGACATCACCGTACCGATCCATTCCCTAACCTTCAAATGCAGCAACAAAACCTCTTCCTCTCACCAACGACTGATGCTCAATGGAGTTCTCAACTCTGTTTTCGACCGAATACGAGTCGAGAATCTCCGTTCCCTCGAAATCACATCCAATGGTAACCTAATAGTTCAATTACCCCGCCGCGTTCTTAGTTGTAAGAACCTTCAAGTTCTTAAGTTGAATAATGCAATAATGGAAGATAGTTGTACTTCTAGTGGATTAGGTTTTGAATCTCGTTTCGATTTTCCACTTCTCAAAATTCTCCATTGGAATGGTCTTAAATTCTTAACTGCAGAATTTCTTGTCAAGTTTATGTCCAGTTGTCCTGTACTAGAAGAATTGCACGCGTATGGTTCATCACACGTATCTCTTGTACATGATTCCGAGGAAAAGTTTAATCCGTTTCCCAATTTGGCAACCGCAACAATTTTCGATCATAATGTTCCGATTACTTTGCTCTCTGAGGTTCAGAGTCTGCATCTTAAAATGGTAAATCGGAAATTGTTTTTTGTGTGTATATTTGAATTGAGTTCGAGTTATATGAAAATAAGTTGTTTATACTTTATACAAACATATGCAGAATAGGAGGTGGATCCGTTGCGAGCAGCTTCCCTTGTTTCATCAACTCACCAACATTGACATCATCTTTACCTATATATTGTTAAAAGATGCGCTGAAGTGGTTGCTAGAGTTACTCGGAAATTGCCCCAAACTTCAAAATTTTAAAATTCAGGTTTATTTGTTGTTTAGAAATTATTGATATTCCCCTATTTTTAAAAGTCGAATTCCAAGATTTTAAATTCTAAAAACAATTATGTGAATTGTTTAAAGGATTATACGGATGGATATGGATATCTGATTGAGTTGGTTGGCGACTATTGGATTGATCCATCAACTGTTCCACAGTGTCTTTCATGGCAGCTCAAAACTTTCTTCCTTGGAGGCTACAAAGGCAACGAAAATGAGTTCCAATTTGTCAGATATATTATGCAGAACTCAAAGGTACTACAGACAGTGACAATTAAGACCACCCTCGACGCAGATATCGATAGAAAACACGAAATGATAAGGGAGTTATCTTCAACTACAATGAGTTCTACAGCATGTAAGCTTTTATTTGATTGATTGATGCAGGATGAGTATGTAATACTAGATTCTACATATACAATAGTAGAATTTGATGGTTTGAAATGCACCATATTTGACGATAAAGTTGATGGTATGGTGGAAAACAAACATAAGTGTTGGTGTGTTTTTCTGTGTCATTTACCTATGTCAACCAAATTCTAGATAAATAAACTTAGAGTTTGTAGTTGATGTATGGCTTGTATTTTGTACCCTGGACGAGTTTGTTATGGACTTGTGGGGGAGGATTAATAGATGTCATAATCTGCAACTACATGGTCGGTGTAGAGAGTAGAATGACACCTTGCTTTCAATGGAAAAACAACTAGCATGGTCTTAGTTTTTGCACACCACTCTAATAGCTTTTAGAATTTCATCACTAATTCTCAAAATATTATGGTTTTTGTTTTCTGTTTGTGTCTGACTTTGTAGTTTTGCTTGCTGTAGATTTCTTGTAGTTTTTAAGTTTAAGATTGCAGATTTTTAAGTTAATTATTAGGCATGAAACGCCGTACTGAAGAACTTGATCATGGAAACTGTTTTGTTAGTGCATTGGTTACAATTCTTGTGGTTTTCTAGCTAAACTAAACATGGACTGCAAAACTCCTTCCACTCTTGAAGCCATGGTTTTCTCTTCATCTACGAGTGTGTATAGTTAAAATCTTTGAATTTGAGTAATGCATAAGAATCATATTGCTTACCTGCTCAGGACCCATATTTTCCAGTCATCCAAAAAGACCACTTCATGGTAGTAACATTCACATCACGATAAAGATAATGAAACACAATAAACACCTTAAGATTGCTACCAATTATGAAGCTTCTTGGTCCTTCTTCACTTGAACAGTCCCAACCACTTGGAAATACAAAAGTAAGTTCGGTTTCATCTATTGATCGAGAAGATAACCCATTATAAAACTGAGTTGACATTGCACTTTAGAATAAATCTCTATTTCTCTTTCACACAACTCATATACTCCCCTTTCACGTCTGACTTTTTCACTCTCTAACCAACTTATTTATTTTTTATAACCATGACCTTTAATATTTATAACAATTTTCGAATATAACAAAACGAACACAAACACCCCTAAAAACCCGCCTAAAACAAACAACATAGAGAACAAATAAAGAGATTTAACATTATAGCATATCTAAAAGATTACAATCATCAAAATGATATCATCTGGGTCATACATCTTAACACATACATCACTATCAATTTTAACCTACTTCCACGCATGTTATAGTTCGTTATTCGTAATTGAGAAGACCGAAACAAACCTACCAATTCTTTTAATTTTCATCATGTTTAATCTCTTCGTCTAACAACATATCAAGCTCCTCTAAAGTTAGCTCAAAATTCTGGTTGTTCCAAAAATGTATCTTTAACATAGACTTGAGAATCGAATAACAGACATACCCATTTTTTTAAGGGTCATGCTAACTGCCCTAAGGGCACATGTTAAGAGCTAAATGTAGAAATTTTTTCGAAAAAATTGTGCATTGTTTTCTTAAAAAGTTTATAATTAATGTGTTTATTACATTTTCCAATACAAATTTGCTATATTTAAGTTTCTTGGCATGTGACCCAAGGGCATATGTTAACTTTATCCTTTTTTTAATAATGATGTTAGAAAAAATAAGAAAGAGGTGTGAAAATAGTGAGGAATGAAATATTTATTTATAAAAAATAGAAATATACATGGACGTCAATCTTATTGACACATTCTATTAGAGCATCTCCAATGGTGCAACCCATTTTTGGGTTCTTTATAGGTCCCACTAGCCACATCATCTTAAAATAATTTTTATAATTTTTATTTTAATTGTATAATTCTAAAAAGTTATTATTGGGCCCACAACTTTACCTCATAAACTAATTTGATTAGGTACCACAATTTTTTCATAGTTGCATTGCAATGCAATGGTACTATGATGTGGCATGTCTAGGTGGAGAACTTATTAGAAAGAACTACCATTGGAGATGGTCTTAATCCTACAACATTAACGACAAGACAATTAAACTGATGTATTGGTGGTGCATGTGCCATGTTGACTGCCGTCTAAATATAATTTTGAGAGTTAGCGTCAATTGATTTGGCAACATATTTTTTAATGCGATTTTTTTTTTCTTTCAAACATGGGTAATTTGATATATAATTGAAAAAATGATTATATAAAAAATTAAGTTAGAAAAAAAGGGTTATTTTAAAAAAAAAATCCTCATTACTTTCATTTTCTATAATTATCATCAACTCAAATTTGCTCAGTTTCTTTGATATAACTGTTATTTGTTCTTATAAACGATATTTCTAATTTTTTTATGACCCAAGTTTTGTCTCGAAAATATATTTATACCTCCAATTATCGTTATAAAGATAATTAATTTAAACAACAAATGCATTTATAAAAAAAAAAAAAAAAAAAACAAACACAACTTCAATGCCGGATCTTAAACTTTTATAGTTTTATCTAATTTCTCACGATAGAGATTGAACTTGAATTTTTGATAAATAATGGTACAGTTTTGAATATTTATGTCGTCTTTAAAATAATATAAAAAACATTTAATTTTAACAAATATAACTTAATGTATGATCTTTGAAAATTTATATTTATAAATATAAGTTTTTAATATACTCTTTCCATTTTGTATCATAAATAAAAAAAAATTAAATTCATTAAATGATTAATACATCTTATTTATATATAGTCAAATTTCATAACGCCATAATATTTTTGGATATTTGACAAAGTTTCATTTTTGCCTCTTGTTTTCAGGGTATATCTCCGAAATTATTTTTTTATTTTACGTTAAATTTTTCCGCAATTGTATTTACGGAACTATTTAAAAAACGTAAAAGAAGATTATGTAAATGCAATACATTTACAAAAGAATTCAACATAAAATAAAAAAGTAATTCCATAGATAAAACTACGACAAATATATTTTGAAAACGTAAATATTTATATACTTGAGAACCTAAGAAGTGAGGGGAAATATTCTCATTTATCAAATGAACTTAAAAAATTAATATATTTTTATTATCAAATTAATATCTATTAAATTAATATTTTTCTTATTTTTATTAATATATTTTTATTATTAATATTAATATCTATTAATATATATATTATTTATTCAATAAACATAAAAATAATTTATATATAATATATAGGATAAGAGAGAGCATAGATTATTCAATGTACTTGTACAACAACAGTTCTCAAAACCTGTCTTATAATATAATATTATTATTACTATTAACCATTTTTGTCAGCACACAGTTCTCAAAACCTCACTCCAATTTGCTTCCTTCTTACCAATAAACTTCACTCCATTTTCCTTCCTCTTTCTCTCATCACCTTCCTCTCTTCCAACCTTCACCAATCAACCATTCCCACGAGGTAACACACCAAACTTTTCTTAAATGCTAACTCTCTGTGATGTTTTATGAATCCTGTATTTGTATTGTATTGATTGATCTCTCATGCTTTGTTAGAAATTGAAAAATTCTAGGGTTTATCTATTTTATGTAAAAATCATTGCTTGATCTCATTTTCATTTTGGGTTTTTGTAAAAATTTGTTTTTTTCTCTCTTCCTGAGAGTATATTCTTGATTGCATGACCCTTTTGTCTTTTTCTGCTGAAAATGCCTTTTTTTTTTATTTTAGGTTTTGAAATGAAGTAGAAAAAGAGGAATTAGGGTTTTGATAGCTCTTGTTTGAGGTGAAAAAAGTGTGATTTTGTGTGAATTTTATAATGGAAGAAGGATTAGGTCGAAACTCGGTTCCTCCTCCCGGCTCCATTGACAAGTCTAAGATTCTAGATATTAAGCCTATAAGATGTTTGATACCTGTTTTTTCGAAGAATCCTCAAGCTCCGTATTCAGGAGAGTATCCGGCCGGGTTTTCTCCGTTTTTCCCATTTGGTGGACCTCAGGAGGCTTCAACCACTGGGGTGAAACCTAGAGGTAGAGCAATGCCGACTCCGATTCGGTCATTCAGGAGCCCTGTAGGCGAGGATGAGGATCTCAATGGCAATGATGGTTATAGTCACAAAAGAAATGCACCGCCGAATACGAGCCGGGTCAAGTTACAGAAGATCAAACCAAATCATAATTCCCATGCTGATTTGAGTGGTTTAGTTGGTATAGGCGCGACACAAAAAAACGATGGTAACCGAGAAGTTGTTAATATTGTGCTCATGTCGTTTGATGCACTGAGAAGAAGGCTAAGTCAACTTGTTGATGCCAATGATGTGGACATGGGTATGTTCAAGCGTACTGATTTGAAAGCTGGGAATATTTGTATGTCCAAAGGAGTTCGAACAAATGCGACAAAGAGAATTGGATCGGTACCTGGAGTTGAGATTGGGGACATTTTCTTTTTCCGAATGGAAATGTGTGTTGTTGGTTTGCATGCCCAATCGATGGGGGGAATTGATGCCATCAAGAGTGACCATGAGAATGAGACTTTGGCTGTTAGCATTGTTTCGTCGGGAGAATACGACGACGATGAAGCTGAGGATGGTGATGTTTTAATTTACACCGGTCAGGGTGAGAACTTTAACAAGAAAGAGAAGCACTTGTCTGATCAGAAGCTTCATAGGGGTAATCTTGCTTTGGATAGAAGTTCAAGACAACATAATGAAGTAAGAGTCATCCGGGGAATCAAAGATACTACGTCTGTGGGCTCAAAAATCTATGTCTATGATGGTCTGTATAAAATTCAAGATTCATGGGCTGAAAAAGCAAAAAGCGGCGGCGGCGGCTTGTTTAAGTATAAGTTGATAAGAGTGCCTGGACAACCTAGTGCCTTTTCTGTTTGGAGATCAATTCAGAAGTGGAAATCTGGAATTCTTGCGAGGTCTGGACTAATTCTCCCGGACCTATCCTCGGGAGCTGAGAGTATTCCTGTTTCACTTGTCAATGAAGTCGACAACGTGAAGTCACCTGCCTTTTTTACGTATTTCCAGTCGCTTAGACATCCAAAATCATTCAGTTTAACGCAGCCTTCACATGGTTGCAGCTGTAGTTTTAAAAAAGCATGTGTCCCAGGTGATTTAGACTGCTCTTGCATTCAGAGAAACGAAGGTGATTTTCCGTATATTATCCACGGTGTTCTAGTGAGCCGGAAGCCATTGGTTCATGAATGTGGCCCTACATGTAAATGTTATCCTAACTGCAAAAACCGAGTATCTCAATCTGGTTTAAAGCACCAAATGGAAGTGTTCAAAACGAAGGATAAAGGCTGGGGTCTTCGATCATGGGATCCTATTCGTGCTGGCGCTTTTATCTGCGAGTATGCAGGAGAAGTTATTGATAAAGCTAGGTTAACTCAGCTTATACAAGAAGGAGACACTGATGAGTATGTTTTTGATACAACCCGTGTTTACGAATCTTTCAAGTGGAATTACGAGCCTAAGTTACTCGAAGAAGTGAGAACAAACGAGTCTAGTGAGGATTATGCTATGCCACATCCTCTTATTATAAATGCTAAGAATGTTGGAAATGTGGCTAGATTCATGAATCATAGTTGCTCACCAAATGTTTTCTGGCAGCCTGTCTTATACGAAGAGAACAACCAGTCATTTCTCCACGTTGCATTTTTTGCGTTGAGACATATTCCGCCAATGCAAGAGTTAACATATGACTACGGGGTTAATCGATCTGATAATGCTGAGGGTAGTAGTGCACACAAAGGTCGAAAGAGATGCTTTTGTGGATCATTGAAATGCCGCGGTTCTTTTACTTGACACCTTGTCGCGGTTTTCACAAACTTACATGATGCTGGGCAATGCAATCTTGATTAAAAAGGTTTCAAGATCTCACCCCTTTTCTTGATATATTCAAAATCATATACTAGACCCTCTTTAGCAACGGGGTCACATAAAAATCCTTTTTTTTTTGTGGCTAATTGTATAGCTTCCGTTTATCTTATTTTGATTTAACAGATGGATGATAGTATTCTGTAAGAAGATTCCGATCAAGTTTAGAACTTTCTTTAGCTGATGCAAGCTTCCAACGATCCTTGTCAAGGGTTGGTAGGTGAGTTTGTTTGAACCATAAATAAATCATGTGTGACCTGGCCCTTTTGTTTTAGTCCAACTTTATCATAAATATTCAGTGAAGCTGTATAATTTATGTAAATTATGAGCTGGTAATGGCCATGATACACTCACTAGAAAGTACATAACTAGTGATATGATGTTTATCTTTGACTTTGTTCTCTCGCGAATTGTATTCGTCTAAACTTGTCTTCGACTGTGATCTTGCTTCGGTTTTTGGTTTCAGCAGCAATCATGGCTCATGCGTGATTGAGCTGCATGAACTCCATTGTAGTTTATGTTGTTTATTATTGAGAAGTTATTGTAGTATGTTTAGTGATTTATCAACTCACAGGCCAAGGGCCTTCTCCTTTTATTTGATTATTGTGTTTTGGCGAGATAGGTATAAAATCTTCGTCCTAATCGGTTTTTTGGAGGGCAGTTGAGTTTTTGAAAATTTAAAATTATTTATGAACATGGAATATGGTTCTTTTTATAAACTCTTCCAATTTGTCGATATGTATCAAAATCTATCTTGGATTTATTAGAAAAAACATCTAGGGTTTGTTCATGAAGATTAATGTGTTATAGGAATCCTAAAATTCCAATATTGCCTTGTTTTGAAAAAACTTTTTTTTGTGTGTTTTTCCTCCAAAAAGGTCATTCTCTTTCGCATGGATATCTTAATCAACACTCTCAAACTTTTGTATACAAAAAAAATTATTTTTCAAAGATGTATGATGAAAATTTCATTGTTCAAAATGCTGAAACTTAACTGTTCATCATCTTCTACAAAATATAATCTTGTATTCTAATAGCTACGGCCGTCGTTCCTTGGGTTATCATAGATGACTCGATCAAGTCATAAGCCCCACCAACTACAAACATAGAGAATAACTCACCTAAATAACAAAAGTCATTTGATGTCGAGGGGGTTAGACCTCCTATTTGAGACAAACAAAGGCATAATTAATCGTCTCCTTGGTCATTTTGTGAGAGTTTTAGTTGTAATGGAACTCACTAATTAGTTAAGATATAAGGTTTTAGTGGAGAGAAAATGTTATGCTTTTATGAGGAATTGGAATATGAGAATTTACCAAATTTTTTCACTTTATGCAATTGTAACGGTCAGCATATTGATATTTGTAAGAGGAGAACTATAGATGAACATCTCCCATTGGAAAAAGGGTGAGAAGAAAAATCAAATCAAAGAAAACACGAAGAAATATGTTCAAGTTGGAAGCAATAACTTAGACAACAACCCCTAATAGATTTGGTGGACTCATCATCTAGACAGGGAAGAAAAGACTACTTCAAAACTTGGAGGGAACTAAAATATGTTAAAAGTCATTCATGCAAATGATTATGAGACTTTGGTTAAAGAAAACACTACTTCAAAACTTGGAGGGAACTAAAAACTTATTAGTTGACCAAGATGTTGCTTTTGAGATCTCTTTGGAATTTGAGGTTGTGGATGCCGTGCAAAATATCCAGGATGACATTGAGACTGCTAAATATTTGTTCCCTGAGTTGGTGCATATGGACAAGCCAAAATAAAAACTCTACCAAAATGATTCACTCCCTCAGCGTTGACAACTCTGATAAAAAAAGCTATACTAGATATGCGGTTGGCTATCACACTTATTTATTTAAGATTTTTTCTATTTTTCAGGACAATTACCTTATGGAGGAAAGCATACTTTGGTCAATAAGCAACTCTGTGATTCGCTAACAATATTTCTTTCCAATGAAGAAAAATATAATGTTGTCCTTAGTTTAAAGAGATATGGTGAGAAAATTCAGAGCAATCTTTATAGATTGCACTAAGCGACTTAGTGGCATTTGAGCTTAATTTTTTTATATGATGATTAACTTTAAACGATTCACTAAATAAACCTCATCCTTAAATGGCGAGAAGTATGACTGGAAAAAAGAGACGATGAAAATTTTTATAAAGAGGATGAATTGTGATATCCGAACCACCGTTAAAAATGGTCTATTTATTCTCACACTTCAAGTAGACAGTGTTGTGGAAAACAAATCTAGATATATTTGGACCAAAGAGGATAAATAAATAATGCAATATAATTTGAAAGGTAAAACTATAATCATTATTGTTTTAGGTAAGGATGAGTTTTTTTTCGTGTTTCACACTGTAATTTTACACATAGAAAAAGAAAATGTGTTAGGGCATTTTTCATCCAATCATTGATAACATTACTAATAATTAAGAATAACAAGCTATGGACATTAAAAAACTTTGAGACGATAGAAACTAAAAGGAAGGTACCAAACCAAAACTTTAATCCAAACAACCAAGCAAAGTTCTTCCTCAAGAGACATGTGAGTTTTGGAACTCCAACCTTTAAATCTATCCAATTACGGATCATGTCTTTACCTTTGACACTAGCTTTATCACGCTCAAATCTATTATTCAAGTTCACAATATTGATTAATCTCACAACTTGTGAATGAAACAATTGTTGACTGAAAAGAGGAGTTTGATTTGCCACATCCCTAGTAAAATTCTTACTCCAAAACACATTTCCTTCATCCAAGCTTCTTTGAGGCATTTCATCAAATATCTTGAGCACAAACTTAAAACAACCTAAGCCTAATAACAACACACTCAACAAAACAAACCAAACAATAAAAAAATAGAAACCACAACATAACAAGTACAATAAAATAAACTATTACATGAAGATACACATAAAATTCGGGCTTCTTTATATTCCGGTGGTGGCGGCTCCGGTGTGGTCGTTTTCCATGTCGATACCACTCTAGACCATCGGTTGGTGGAGGTGATTTTAGGATTGCAAACGATTGATGGTTGATGGTGGAGAGGAGGAGGAGCTTGATGGAAGTTGGAGGAAGAAACAAGTATGGATCTAACATGAGTGAGAGTTTCAAATGAATGAAAAGAGAGGAGGAAAAACTTACAGGGGGGGAGAACCTCCATTGAATAGGAGATGACCATCATAATGGTGGTGAATAGCTTCGATGAAGGAGGAGCCCCTACAAAAAAGGAGGTGACACACATCAAGAGAGGGGAACATGGAAAATCCTAGGTTTAGAGAGGGGACAACTTCTCTCTAAACATTTTCTAGTATGGAACTCTCGGGACATCCTTCAAGTTAGTACAACCAAGATAAAAAAAGGGTTAGGATAAATACACTAATCCATGAATATGAACTCTTTACAATAAAGATTAAAAAAATATTTAGGATATAGATAAATAACTTATTCATATTGTTAATTACTTAAGAACTCTAGGTAAAAATATTTTAAAAAAAGATTTTAATTACCAAAATCTTTAGATGTTTAAAATGCAACTAGCAACCTAAAGGTACTGTGATTTATGAATCTAAAGATTTATCTTTTATGGATTTGTAGATTTTGTTTGATAAATTACAAGAACATGAAATTGGGTTAAAATGTCTTGCTGAAAGCGATGAATGTGATAAGAAAAAAATCTTGCACTAAAAATTACAAATTACAAGGATATGGAGCCATAACATGAAAAATGTCAATGTGAGGAAAAAGATAGATTAGGGAAACATTGTGCAGCGAAGTCAATGCAGCGGGATAGAATTGTAGATTTGAAATTTAAAGAACTAGGAATGTTTGCGATTATATATATATATATATATATATATATATATATATATATATATATATATATATATATATATAAAATTTAATTAAGGGAAATGTTAACCAATGTCCTTGAGACATTCTTTAAGTAATTAAAGTGGTAAATATTTTTAAAAATGTGTCTATTTAATACATTGAAAATGTATTGAAAATTGAAATATTGACTTTTATACTCATTCTGAGGGAGTATTAATCTGAGTTGTGCGGGGAAACAAGAGAATTTGATACACACCATTTTCCCTAGTCTTGAATGTGAACCAAACAGAAAGAAAATACGATGAGTCCAAACTTCAGAACCGGTGACATTGTATGGGCAAATCCAACAATCCCCTCCCCTTCCACCACCACCAGCTGGTCTCCGGCCCTCATCACATCCTCCTCCGACCTCACCATCTCCCTCTCCTTCTTCAACAACCCCATCCCCACCCGCACATTCTTTCTCGAATCCGAACTCCTCCCCTTCGACCAACCATTCCCCTTTACAACCTCAATTCCTCCCCAAAACGACGCGTTTAGAACCGCCCTTAGGTTATTCGGTCTCAGAATCGTTTCCGGTTTAACCTGCCGCTGTATAATAACCGGCCATAATGAAGATAAGAGAGGTTTAAACCGGTTTGAACCGGATAGGGTTTTGGCTTTTGTTTTGCATGCTGCTGTTTCTCCTTGGGTGGAAGGTTCGCGGGTTGTTGATGCCGTTAAGTTGGTTGCAAATGTTCATGCTTTTCGTAGGTATTCTTCAGTTCGGCAGAAGAAACTCTACCAAGAAAATCGAAAATTAGGTATTTTTTAATTTTTTTTCCTAATTTGATTGTTGAAAAGTTTATAATTTTGATGAATTTCTATGCTGTAGTTAACCTGGCACGATAAATGCAACAACGGTACCAAATAGAGACAAAAGTGTCGTTGCTATATATATAGACATAGAGATAAGTATCATCCTGTTTTTGTTTTTGGGTTGGGAGTTTTGATTGAGATTTTGGCAGATATTGCAACCTAATAGTTGTTACATAAGATAAGAAATGTTTTGATTGCGACAATGAAAGAGATGATTAGGGTAATTCTTGTAGAATTTGTCTCTAGACATTTGTGGAGAAGAATGTAGAGTTCATATTTAAACATGACATTCATGGAAAAGACACTTAGAAGCATGATAAGGGTTTAACAACATGTAATTTTGTTCCATGTGAGAAAGGATCGAATTCTGACTCTTTACATGGAAGAAACTTAATTGTGAGAAAATTCATCTTGTGAGAGAAAATTTACCTTGTTTTAAGGTATTGATTAGTTACTACTAAGTACTAAACAACGATGAATATTCTGAGTGACTGGGTCATTGCAGTAAAAGAGTGAATAATAGATTGTCTTCGTTAGTGGGGTGGGAATGATGACGGGCAACTTTGGTTTGGCTGAAAGGCATTGAGATGTAGCAAAAATTTTGAAGCCGTGTGGAAAAATACTCTGGTTTAACAATTTTTGAACCCAAAATTTCCTTTTTATTGAACATACTTACACAAGCATAATTTTGTGATTTTGCGTTTGAAAGAGTCTACACAATTTCAACCGAGTTTTCTCCAAGTTGAGCTTTATGTGATTCAACTAGACTTTCCTAGCTAGAAACATAACACGGATGAGTTTGCTAGTCAACTTGGGTGTTTGATAGCCATGCTTGTGAGATCATCCATAATTTGAAATGGAAAATTATTATACTACATGATTTCAATTAGTCAATATTTACCATTTTCTTGACATCCCTAAGTTGAATAGTATGTTGATGTTAGAAATTTGAAATTTCTGATAAAATAACTATGCTGTCCTGTTCTTGTGGAAACAGGCTTTTATTGTTGTATATTGTTATTGAGTATCCGATTTCTTGAACTACAAAAGGTATATATTGATTTTTCCTGTTAACTATTTTTTTATCATTAGGTGATAATGTAAAGCTGCATCGATGTTCCTCTTTGAGTCAGAAGGTTCACTTAGGTACTCGTAAATCTGCGGCTTTAGAATCCAAAGATAAATCTCAGGTCATATCCAAGCAAGGGGAGGAAAACTCAACCATTGGTGCTATAAGAAGATTGAACCCAACAGTTCCTGATTTGGAAGGATATAGTGGTAAGGCTGAACTCTTTATGCATTCTACTGCCTTAATCCCATTGCACATTAGGGGAAACAATCTAAAGTTGGAAAGGCAGAACCTCTTGAGATTTAAAAGTATATTACCCCGTGGCCTAGTCGATATGTGCTTTGGAAACTATTCTAGAATGAGGGAAGCTCACTTTTCTATTTCTTCAAACTTAAATACTCACTTGATCAGTTATATCAGTAAAAGAAAAGAAGATGTACCAAGGCTTTGCTCTGGATTGGAAGAAGCAGAGATCACTATATGCCTCAACAGGAAAAGAAAGCGAGGTGATAAACATGATTTAGGTCATGTTTTTCCGCAAACTAGCAGAACACACATAAAAAAAAATACTAGACCTAGGATCTTAAACATCAAGATGCTTGAACCAGAAGAAAGTATACAAATAGACTATCAGGCCCGCGTACATTTTGGCGAAACTAACATAAATTTCACTGATAAGGATCAGAAACTTGATATGAAAAGAAGTCAACATTTGACCTTACAGCAGTCTTTTACCCGTGAATATTCACCCAACATGGTGGCTGACTTCCAATCTGATAACTGTGAGGTTGATGCTAGTGCAGCAAAAGTTAACTTTGTGTTGGGATCTAAGTCCCCTGTTTACCAGAAGAGGCTGCAAAGAATTCGCAATGGTGATATAACACCTCTTAAGTCAAAAGACTCAGTGAGAATAAAATCGTTTTCTGGGGATTGTTTGGTGGAGAGTAAAGATTCTTATCACTATATTGCTTCTTGTTCAACATTTAAATCAAAAGTTGGACAGCAATCAAAACCACATGTTCCCTTATGTTCTAAATCTTTGCACATGAAGTTTCCCTATAATTTCAACATACCTTCGAAAGAACAGCTAATAAAGAATTTTAGTGTATTTGGCTCCGTAGATTCTTCAAGCACAAGAGTCTCTTGGCACTATGGCTCAGCTCAGGTGGTTTTTTTCAAAGAAAGTGACACAGTTGCTGCATATCACTATGCCAAAAGGAAAGTCTGGTTTGGTGAGCCTAATATCCAGTTTTGGCTTGAACCTTTTGAGCACGAACGGAGAGAACTCAAGTGTTCATATCTCATTAGTCCCTTATGTTCTAAATCTTTGCACATGAAGTTCCCCAAGAATTTCAACCTACCGTCGAAAGAACAACTAATAAAGAAGTTTAGTGTATTTGGCTCAGTAGATTCTTCAAGCACAAGAGTCTCTTGGTACTGTGGCTCAGCTCAGGTGGCTTTTTTCAAAGAAAGTGACGCAGTTGTTGCATATAAATATGCCAAAAGGAAGATCTGGTTCGGTGAGCCTAATATCCGGTTTTGGCTTGATCCTTTTGAGCACAAACGAAGAGATCTCAAGTGTTCATATCCCATGCAGCCATCATCAAACAAACTAATAGGACCACCACTGAAATCATGTCTGAAAAAATCCAATTCCTTGAAACAGGAAAACAGAAAGAAACATTATAGGGTAAGATTTACTGTAGAAACTTAGTTTGTACAAATTTGTTGTATTAAGCATGTCTTACCCTATTCAATGAAGTGTTTCTGCTTATCTTTGCTCCTTTTTTTAACTATGGATGATGAATGCCAAAGCTTTATTTAATATCATGCATGCATGCAAGTACTCAAAAACTTGCAGTGGACCTTGATTCCTTGCAATCTAAACATGGAAGAAATCTGTCGTTATAGGTAGGTATATAGGCCGTGGACCTTGATTCCTTGCAATCTAAGTTACTTACAGTCACTACAATAAGTTCATCTAAGCTATTGAATCTAGATCTGGCAGGTTACATAATGATTTTGGAAAAATCTTCTATCAATCTTAGAAAATCAAACAACTAGCTCAAAATTCAAAATACCCAAAAGCGAACACTTAATTGTTGTTTATGAAGAGACTGACACATATCAATTTCTTTTGTATTGAGCAAGTGAACTTGTACATTTAAATGATTTTAACCTTAGTATGTGAGGCAAGGAGACAAGTCATTAAATTTTGAAAAGTTTTATATCCCAAGTGAAAGAGAGGTGACCGATTATGAGGAGGAGGATGACCAATTTTTTTTATTTTGACTAACATATTTGAGAGAAATGACTAACATGATATATTTTAAAAAGTTATATGTAGAGGCCTGGAGACAACACCTACTCTTTTTCGTTCGAGGGTATCAAAGGCATCCAACTATATTAATCGAAAGATTCAGTTTGTATGGGATCGAGACAAAAATGAACACTTAGTAGTTGTTTTTGAAAAGAACATTTCAATTTCTTTTGTATTGGGCAAGTGAATCTGTATCTATAAATGATTTAAACCTCAATCTGGGTGAGACAAAGAGACAAGTCATTAAATTTTTGAAAGAGTATTATATCACAAGTGCAAGAGAGGTGACCGGTTATGAGGATGATGATCAAAATTTTTGACTTTGACTAACAAATTTGCGAGAAAAGACTAACATAATAAATTTTGAAAAGTTAAGAGTTCAAAATAATTTACTTTTTTAAATATATGACAAAAATGAACTCTGAATATAAACTACATAAAAAAAATATTAAACCTAAATAAAAATATTTATCAATATTAAATAAAACACCAATGAATAATAAACTAACACAATATACTAGATTAATAAAAAAAAGTAAACAAATATTAGAATATATGTTAATAAACTAACACAATATACTAAATTAATAAAAAAAGTAAGCAAATATTAGAATATATGTTGATTCATTTTGATTTTAAAAAATTTATTTAAAAGTTAAAAACAGATTGACTTATTTTTACAAAATGACATGTACAGAGTATAAAATGTTCATTATGAAAATGTAATTAATAGTAAAAAGTATTCAAAAGTAATGGAACAGTCGCCAAAGCTAAGCAAACATTCAGTTTCGTAAACGACAGGTTGTATTGTATGAAAAAACGGTGATAACTTATAAGCATTCATGTCGTTCATAGAGCAAAATGCAGAAAAAATGAAAAAAATATCAGAGCCTGGTTTCGATCCAGGGACCTGTGGGTTATGGGCCCACCACGCTTCCGCTGCGCCACTCTGATTTGTTGATACTGATTTCGTAAAGATACTATTTATTTAATTTTGTTAAACATTACAAATGATAATCAGTGATTAATATTGCCAGATATGCCTATTCTAAAGCTAAAGCTATAATAGTAAACTTCTACCAATGTTAATTTTTTATCCAATGGTTGCATAATTTTTATATGAACTAACATCTAATAAAGCACCTCAGTTTAAGTCACTAACACACAATTTCATTTAACAATGAAGGGATAAGAATGAATGAAAGTAGTAACAACAAATTGAATTGTAAAAAGATTATAATTTTCATTGAAAGTAACAAGTTATTTTTTGAATTGAAAATTTATTACATTGAAACAACAACAAAAAAATGCCAAAAGATAATCACAACTATCACGAGGACGTTGTTAATCTTCTTTTCACTAGCCAAGTTTTTATTTATATTTCAATCATCTTTTACCCTGTTTTTTTTTTCCAAAGTCATTGTCAAATTACTTAAAAAAAATAATTCTTCACTTCACATGTAATTAACATTAAAAGAAAAATTACTTTTTCACGTAACAACTTCGAATTATCAATGCAATAACAACTTCACAATAATTGATTACCGGTTCTTTAGCGCATGTGAGAAGACCTTTAATTACACAACCTAATTACTATATTCATAGGAAATTACGGTTGTGATAAATCATTTAAATAACAAGAATAATTCGGCTATAGTGAAGTATCCCTAGTTCTAGGTGATATTCATTACCTCATGTTCTTAATCAGATCAATGAATAATAGCAGTCCAACTTAATTTACTCATGCAAAATCAGAATTCATTTGTCCGATAGGTAAAACATGAAAAACATATATGAGAACAAATCAACAATTAAGATACTAACATTGTCATTGCATCAATAAAATTGAATTCATTATATTCCGAAACAGCGACACCCCCTAACAATTGGGACTTTAGCTATTCATAATATTTAAGGGAAATATAGTATTCGGTGTAGACATTACATATAATGGATGAAAAATAAGTCTTCAATTGCAAAAGCTCATGAAAATCTGGATTTCAAGCATAAATATGTGTTATTCAAAATCCATAAAACTTATGCCCACACGTGTTTTGGGACGCATCTGGCCTGTTGACACGCGTCTGAGGACGCACATTGGGCAGAGGCATGCATTCTGGCATGCATGTGGGAACTGGTACGCGTTTGGCCACGCATCTAGGTAGTGACATGCATTATAACATGCATGTGGAAAACTGGCACGCGTATGAGCACGCATTTGGCCAGGAAAGTGTAATTTTTCTGCCCCACACGCGTCTGGGAATGCATTTGGCCAGGAAAACGTGATTTTGCTCATCCACGCGTATTTGGCCAGGGCTCCATGACTCTTGCTCTATTCTTTGTATTTTGTCCTGCAAAACACACAAAACCTTTCCCAAAACGATCAAAAGCATCAGACGCTATCTAATCAAACAAACAACTTTAAAACCATGACATCTTAATATAAATATCCTCATTCGGTAAGGAAACCCTTCAAAAGACTAAAAAACAACTGATAAATAAACATAGGAAAAATGTGAATGATCAAATAACAGTTCTCATGGGACCGATATCTTTATCATCACTTGTTATTGATTTGATTGTGTATACTTGCACAACTCATCCACAACATAACTCAGGATATTTAAATTGTCTAACTTATGGTATGATGTGATCTTTGGCTTTCACCTCTAAGTTAAAAAAATGTTTCTCTTTTTTTAAACTTATATTCCATATTTTCCTTCCTACTTATACTTAGGCAAAAGTGATAGACTTCTAAAACTCCTCGCCAAGTCATCAACCTCTCATTTAAATCCTCCTTTAAGAGGCAAAAAGTATACATCTTTGTGTTAGCTCTTGGATGTGTTTCATAAGAACATCCAAAACTAAAGTAAAAAACGGTAAGAGATTAAGGTTAAACCTTGGTGTAACCCTATTTTTATGGGAAAACTGTTCGCCTCTCAGTCATATATGTTAGAACAAGATTTGTTCTGATCAATTATCTTAGTTTTGATGATAACAATAATATGAATTTTGCTTAAGATAATATGGTACTCTAATCCAATGCAATTTCCTTTTCAGGAAATATATAAAGAGTACGCATAATTCAGCGCTCAGAAGCTTTGTCTCAAAGGGTTCAGCATGCAACATCAGAACATGGTCTGGCAAGACATCAGAAGATGGTCGAAGCAGAATCAGAACATGGGTCTATGGAAGCATCAGAAGAACAAGAGAACAGAAGCACTGAAGTTCTGATGGTATCACGCTCAGAAGCACTTCAAGGTCAGAAGATCAGAAGATGCTATGCACCAAGCTGTTTGACTCTGATGATATTCAAACGTTGTATTCACAAACATCAGATCAGAAGAAAGTACAAGTGGCAAGCTACGCTGACTGACAAAAGGAACGTTAAAAGCTATTCTAGGCTACGTCAGTAGACACAGCGTGAACAAGGCTCGAGGTAGTTGACAAAAGCGTATAACATTAAATGCGATGCTGTACGGAACACGCAAAGCATTAAATGCACTCAACGGTCATCTTCTCCAATGCCTATAAATATGAAGTTCTGATGAGAAGCAATGTTAACGATTTTCCGCACCAAAACAACTCAAATTAACTTGCTGAAACGCTGTTCAAATCAAAGCTCAGAATCTTCATCTTCATCAAAGCTCACTACATTGCTGTTGTAATATATTAGTGAGATTAAGCATTAAACGTTAAGAGAAATATCACAGTTGTGATTATCGCTTTTAAGAAGCATTTGTAAACTCTTAGAATTGATTACATTAAGTTGTAAGGAACTAGAGTGATCGTGTGGATCAGAATACTCTAGGAAAGTCTTAGGAGTGAACTAAGCAGTTGTAACTAGAGTGATCGTGTTGATCAGTATACTCTAGAAAAGTCTTAGAGGGTATCTAAGCAGTTGTTCCTGGAGTGATCAGTGTGTGATCAGAAGACTCTGGAAGACTTAGTTGCTGACTAAGTGGAGAACCATTGTAATCCGTGCGATTAGTGGATTAAATCCTCAGTTGAGGTAAATCATCTCTGCGGGGGTGGACTGGAGTAGTTTAGTTAACAACGAACCAGGATAAAAATAACTGTGCAATTTATTTTTATCTGTCAAGTTTTTAAAGCTACACTTATTCAAACCCCCCCTTTCTAAGTGTTTTTCTATCCTTCAATTGGCATCAGAGCGCCGGTTCTAAGGTGCAAGCACTTAACCGTGTTTAGAAAAGATTCAGGAAGAGAAAAACGCTTCAGTAAAAGATGGTTGATGAAAGTGAAAAGTCTACACCTACACCTGCATCCACATCTGGCTCTGCTGAGCAATACAACGGTAACAATGGTTATACTAGACCGCCGGTATTTGATGGTGAAAACTTTGAATACTGGAAAGATAAACTGGAAAGTTACTTTCTTGGTCTAGATGGTGATCTATGGGATCTTCTGATGGATGGTTACAAACATCCAGTAAATGCCAGTGGTGTAAAGCTGTCAAGGCAAGAAATGAATGATGATCAGAAGAAGCTTTTCAGGAATCATCATAAATGCAGAACTGTTTTGCTGAATGCTATCTCTCATGCTGAGTATGAGAAGATATCTAACAGGGAAACGGCCTATGACATATATGAGTCCTTGAAAATGACTCATGAAGGAAATGCTCAAGTCAAGGAGACTAAAGCTCTAGCTTTAATCCAGAAGTATGAAGCCTTCAAGATGGAGGATGATGAAGACATTGAAAAGATGTTTTCAAGATTTCAAACTCTTACTGCTGGATTGAGAGTTCTTGACAAGGGATACACCAAGGCTGATCATGTAAAGAAGATCATCAGAAGCTTACCCAGAAGATGGGGTCCTATGGTGACTGCATTCAAGATTGCAAAGAATTTGAATGAAGTTTCTCTGGAAGAGCTTATCAGTGCCTTGAGAAGTCATGAAATAGAGCTGGACGCAAATGAGCCTCAAAAGAAAGGTAAGTCTATTGCATTAAAATCCAATATCAAGAAATGCACTAACGCTTTTCAGGCTAGAGAAGAAGATCCTGAAGAATCAGAATCTGAAGAAGAAGATGAACTGTCCTTGATCTCCAGAAGGCTAAATCAACTCTGGAAGACCAAGCAAAGGAAGTTCAGAGGCTTCAGAAGTTCAAGGAAGTTTGAACGTGGAGAATCTTCTGATGAAAGAAGATTTGACAAGAAGAAGGTCATGTGCTATGAATGCAACGAGCCTGGACACTACAAGAATGAATGTCCAAATCTTCAGAAGGAAAATCCCAAGAAGAAATTTCATAAGAAGAAAAGTCTTATGGCAACCTGGGATGAGTCAGAAGATGATTCAGACTCTAAGGATGAGCAGGCTAATTGTGCGCTAATGGCGACAGAAGATGACGAATCAGAATCTACATCAGAATCAGATTCTGAAGAGGTATTTTCTGAACTTACTAGAGATGAGTTAGTTTCCGGTCTAACTGAACTACTGGAACTCAAGTCTCAGATGAGTCTCAAATACAAAAAGCTGAAAAAGCTATTTGAATTTGAAACAAAGAAGCTTGAGTTGGAGAATTCTGAATTAAAAGGAAAACTTTTAAAATTATCCAATAATGTTGGATCTCCTTCTGATTCAGAAAAATCCACTCCTAGTCTAAACCATATTCTGAAAGAATATGATTTAAGTTTCAGGAAGTTCTTATCTAGAAGTATTGGCAGAAGTCAGCTAGCTTCTATGATATATGCTGTGTCTGGAAACAAAAGAGTTGGCATTGGTTTTGAGGGTGAAACCCCATACAAACTTGAACCTGTTGATGAAATGAAACTAACATACAAGCCATTGTATGATCAGTTCAAGTATGGCCACTCTCATGATATTAGGCACACTTCACATGCTCAAAGTTTTCACATAACACACACCAAAAAGCATGTGACACAACCTAGGAAATATCATGAAACTCACATTAAGAATTATCATGTTGTTCCTCCTATTGCTTACAATGTTAAACCCAAGTTCAACCAGAACTTGAGAAAATCTAACAAGAAAGGACCCAAGAAAATGTGGGTACCAAAGAAAAAGACTATTTCTTTTGCAGATTCTCTTGGTGACAAAGAAGATAAAAGTCAACATGACATGTCTCCTGGACTCAAGTTGGTCTCAACACTTGAAGGGAAGAAAGACTGTCTTCCAAGTTCTGGTACTTAAATCTGTTGAAGAAACTTTGTCTGAAGGAGATCAGAAAAGATAGTTTATCAGTCTTGAAATCATCTATTTTGTTTATTTCTCAAGCAATGGTGTTATGTTCTTGAGTATTCTAAATGCTCTAATGTTACAGAATATACAAAATTGAAACATTGATTGTGGACGAATCAATAAACATCTGGTTTGATGATAAACTTGTTTCTGATGAATCAAAGAGCTTAAGAATTTCTGCAGATACAGTTTTGTCTTATCAGAAGCTGCAGATCGAAGAAGTGTTTCCAGAAGAGAAACTTGATCAGATCAGAAGCAGTGATCAGAATCTGAAGGCGTAAAGTCTATTCTGAAATTTTACAGCTGTCATCTATTATCTGATGGTGAACACGTGTCTGTACGGTTAGTACAAAGCGTGCAGTTGAAAAGACGCCAACCTAGGTAACTGTTTTAAATCATTTCATTTACCACGTTCTCTCTCCTCACGTCACTCATCATTTAATAAAATTGATTTCTTTTGATTCTGGAACTGTTCAGTTTATATTTCTTATTTTTTTCAAATCCGTCTCTATATATTCTTTTCAAATCATTTCTTACATTCTTTTCGCTCCCTTGTCTCTCTCTCTCTCCTTGCATTCTCTTGTTTGAAAAGTTCTTAGCCGTTTTCTAAAAACCCTAATCGAAAACCCAGTTCACTCTTCTTGTTCGTTTTTGTTCTCTCTGCATCCATGGCTGCCTTCTCATCCCAAAATGCTGAGTCATTTGTTCCTCATCATCTCCAAGAAGAAACTTTGCAACTCACTCCTGTTGTTGCATGCTCCATTCCTAAAGATGAATTGGAAGTTCTGTGTGAGCTCATGGTTGACTTTGACAACATTGAAGAAAACCAATTTCACCTTAAAGATGACATCATCTTTCAAGGATGGACCTCGTTGTTTGCTGAGTTCGTTGGTCCAATTTATCCGGATCTTGTCAAGGAGTTCTGGGCACATGCTGTGGTTGCTCCAAAATCTATACTTTCTTTCGTCCATGGAAAGTTTGTTGTTATTACTGAAAACATCCTAAGAATGATGTTTGATCTGAAAAATCCTGAAGGGGTTTATGAGTTTGATCAAAGGGCAGATTTGGGAGATGTTCTATCCACTCTCTATCTAAATGTCAAGAAAACAAAATACGTCAAGGATTTGAAAGATGTCTACAGAATCTGGACAAAGATCCTTCTTGGGTGTTTCTACCATAGGAAATCAACACATGCCCCGGATTTCATCAATAATGATCAAAGGTATATTCTGTATTGCATTGCCACTCAGAAGAAGGTTGATGCAATTTACATTATCTTCAACCATATGTGGAAAGCAGTGAAGGACTCCATAAACGCTTTCAGAAAAGAAAATGGTGGAACAATCATTCCTTTTGGTAGAATTATTACAAACCTTCTGGTGCATTCCAAGATTGTTGAGAGTCTGGAGTCTGAAGGTATTATCAAAAACCTTGTTGTCACCTCTGGAGCCTGTCTGAATGCTTTTTCTTTGAAGAAGATGAAAATTTTTGACACTATCCTCAAAGTTCCTAAACCTCTAGCTGGAACAAGAGTCAGAAGAAAACCAGTACTAGCTGACTTTGAAACCTTCTTCAATAGTGAGGTACCTGAAGTCAGAACTAAGTATCTGAAGTCACAAAAAGAGGATAAGAGTCTTAAAGATCAAGACAAGGGTGCTCCTATTAAAGTGAATCGTAAGAGGGAAGAAAGGACCAAAAGAAAGTTTGATCATCCTACTGCTACCACCAATAAAGAAATGGTCCCAGAAGAAGTCATTGCAAAGGTTGCTAAGGCTGTCTCTGCTGATTTTGAGAAGAAAAAGAAGGAAGCTGAGAAAAAGAAGAAGAAGTCAAATAACAATGCTGAGATTGTTGAAGTTGTTGAGAAGAAGAAAATCAGAAAAAGAAAGATGATTCTTCAAGAATCTGATGAAGAAAATATCTCTCAAGAGGCTGAGAATCAACCAGAAGTTCTGGCATATGTCAGAAGGAAAGAAATCGCTAGCGGCAAAACAAAGATTTTTGAAGAGCCGAAGAGTAAGAAGCAGAAGAAGACTGAGGATGTGGCCAAAGCTTTTCTGAGAGGTTCCAAAGGTATTTGCATTTCTGAACCTAATTCTCTTCCTGCTGTTTGCTCAGAAGCTGCACCAATAGAGGTTGTCCCCACACCTGAACCAGAAAAAGCCACATCAGAATCACCTGTCTTTGTCCATGTTCTTACACCTCCACCTTCTCCTATAACCATTCCTTCCTCTCCACCTACCATAAATCCTGTTCTGGATATACCACCCCTTCAAACTATCTTTCCATCTCAACCTTCTCTCAATGCCACTCTTGAACATACTCCCCCCACCTCTCAAAACAATCCTTGTGATTCTCCTTTTCCAACCTCTGCATCACATGAGCAGCTGCTCTGTGATTGCAACTACACTCCCAAGCCTCGTCCTGAAGCTGAAGTAGTAGTGTTAGATTCTGATACTGAAGCAGAATCTTCTTATAGGTTGGATAGAGAACCTCATCCATATTTCACTTCCAACCCTCCCTTTTCAAAAACCCAAATAAAATCCCGCCCTGTACATCCTATTGGTGTAGTTTTTGAAAACTTAAAGAGGAATCTCAGAAGTACCTTTGATACTCTCAGAATTGCTGAAAGTTCTGGATTGAATGATGTTGCTATGCGGAACTTCTGGAGGATCTTTCGCAGAGAATCAGATGCTCTGTTTTTAGAACTTCAGGAAGCCTGTGTAGCTGCTGCCCCACGGCCTCGTGGAATTCTGAGGAATTATGAAGACCTCTGGTTTGCTAGTCTCAAAGGAAGACATCTGTTGGAAGAGAAGCCCTTCTTGGATGAGATGGAACAATTAAGATTGGCTGCTGAAATGGAAGCAAATCCATGCAGGGATATTGTTATCTTTATTCCTAAACACCCTGTTTTGCTCGGAGATTTCAAGACTCTCTTTGACTTTATGAGGGAAAACCCTTCTAAGAAAGACCCAAGCTTGGTCATTCCAGAAGTTGTTGACCCACCAGAAGTTGAAGGTCCTTCTGCTCCCAGGAATCTAGCTGCCATTCTTCAAGCACTTGAGAATGGAGACTCGGAAATTCCTGCTGCAGAATATGGAGATGCTTCTATGCAAGAAGCAGATGCTGAAGATCATGTTGCTAGATCTGATCCTGTTGAGGAAATCCCTGCAAATGATCTATCTATGGAAGCTGCAGATCAACATGCTATTCCTGTGGTTGAAAGCGGTGAAGTTTCTTCTGATGAATCTTCTCGTCTTGCAAAGACTCTGGAAGAAATTCAGAAAAGACAGGATGAGCAAAGCTCACTCAATGCTGAGTATAGCGCTTTCATGGTGAGGCAAGAAGGAAACAACAATATGGTTCAAGAGATGCTGACCAAGATCTTGTCAAGACTAGGGCCATCTTAGATTGAGTCTGTGTTGTTTCTTTCTTTTCGTTGCATCTGTCTTTGTGCATCTGATTTTTCTTATCTTCATGTACTTCCATACCTGCTGGTTGAACTTTAATGAAATCATCTTCTTCCTCCGTGTGTTTCGTTGTTTTATCTCTGAATCTTTTTTGTTTTTTTGATGATATGACAAAAAGGGGGAGAAAGTTAAATGATATGATAAATGATTTGATTTAATCAGTTGCATTCACTAACAGGAACTGTAAGTTCTATATGGTTTAAGTGTTTTGCAGGTATAAAGAAGTGAAGAAAATCTTCAAAGCAAACACAAGAAGCAAAACCATGGAAACTGAAGCAAGCTGAGTGCTGTCAAGCTTCAGAAATCAGAAGCAAGAAAGAAGAATGAATCAGAAGCACTGATGATAGAATTTGATCTATATTTGTCTATTTGATCTGACAAATTCTATTTGCTCTGATACATTATCTTAGCCAATATGGCTCTGATACATATCATGTGTTCAAATATACATTTTATGTTCTAACTCGTTCATGCTGACTTTTGTCGTTTAGCTTTTGTTCTGTAACATTTCAGGATGTAGAGATGCTCAGATGATGCTCTGGTACATTCAACAATGTTCTGATTCAAATCTAGCATGAAGTGATGTTAGTAGAAATTCAAAGCTCTGAAGCTATCCGAGGGAAGCAGAAATCAGAAGCTGCGAATGTTCTAAAGATCCAGAAAACTCAAGTTCTGAAGTTGTCCTAAATGGAAGCAGAAGTCAGAAGCTGTGAATGTTCAGAAGATCAAAGAAATTCAAGTTCTGAAGTTGTCCTAGATGGAAGCAGGAATCAGAAGCTGTGAGTGTTCTAGGAATCTAAAGAAATTCTAGTTCTGAAGCTGTCCTATGGAAGCAGAAGTCAGAAGCTATGAATTCTCTGAAGACAAGAAGCTTATATGATCGTCTCTACCGAAATAATCAGGGAAGTCTTTTATTAAAGTTCTTCGAGTATTTATTTCAGGGGGAGATTATTTATCTCAGGGGGAGATTGTTAATCTCAGGGGGAGACATATTCATATGCTTATGCTATAGCTGTGTAATTTGTCTTTTGCCGTTTATTCTTTCTGATCGCAAATTCATATCATTTATATATGTTTTTGTCATCATCAAAAAGGGGGAGATTGTTAGAACAAGATTTGTTCTGATCAATTATCTTAGTTTTGATGATAACAATAATATGAATTTTGCTTAAGATAATATGGTACTCTAATCCAATGCAATTTCTTTTTCAGGAAATATATAAAGAGTACGCATAATTCAGCGCTCAGAAGCTTTGTCTCAAAGGGTTCAGCATGCAACATCAGAACATGGTCTGGCAAGACATCAGAAGATGGTCGAAGCAGAATCAGAACATGGGTCTATGGAAGCATCAGAAGAACAAGAGAACAGAAGCACTGAAGTTCTGATGGTATCACGCTCAGAAGCACTTCAAGGTCAGAAGATCAGAAGATGTTATGCACCAAGCTGTTTGACTCTGATGATATTCAAACGTTGTATTCACAAACATCAGATCAGAAGAAAGTACAAGTGGCAAGCTACGCTGACTGACAAAAGGAACGTTAAAAGCTATTCTAGGCTACGTCAGTAGACACAGCGTGAACAAGGCTCGAGGTAGTTGACAAAAGCGTATAACATTAAATGCGATGCTGTACGGAACACGCAAAGCATTAAATGCACTCAACGGTCATCTTCTCCAATGCCTATAAATATGAAGTTCTGATGAGAAGCAATGTTAACGATTTTCCGCACCAAAACAACTCAAATTAACTTGCTGAAACGCTGTTCAAATCAAAGCTCAGAATCTTCATCTTCATCAAAGCTCACTACATTGCTGTTGTAATATATTAGTGAGATTAAGCATTAAACGTTAAGAGAAATATCACAGTTGTGATTATCGCTTTTAAGAAGCATTTGTAAACTCTTAGAATTGATTACATTAAGTTGTAAGGAACTAGAGTGATCGTGTGGATCAGAATACTCTAGGAAAGTCTTAGGAGTGAACTAAGCAGTTGTAACTAGAGTGATCGTGTTGATCAGTATACTCTAGAAAAGTCTTAGAGGGTATCTAAGCAGTTGTTCCTGGAGTGATCAGTGTGTGATCAGAAGACTCTGGAAGACTTAGTTGCTGACTAAGTGGAGAACCATTGTAATCCGTGCGATTAGTGGATTAAATCCTCAGTTGAGGTAAATCATCTCTGCGGGGGTGGACTGGAGTAGTTTAGTTAACAACGAACCAGGATAAAAATAACTGTGCAATTTATTTTTATCTGTCAAGTTTTTAAAGCTACACTTATTCAAACCCCCCCTTTCTAAGTGTTTTTCTATCCTTCAATATATCCTCACACTAATCGAGACTCCCTCATACGTACCATGGATAGCTCAAATATAGGTAACCCTAACCCTTTCTTTTATAGGGTTTTTCAAAAAACCTCTATGGGCATTCTATCATATGTCTTCTCCAAGCCAATGAAAAATAAGTGCAAGTCTGCTCCCAAAGCATAAAATCAAATTGATGATCGATAACTTGAGTCTCATTTCTTAGTATTCATTCAATTACTCTTTCTCATGATTTCATGGTATAATTCATAAGTTTAATCCTCGTATACTTTACACAATTTTATATATCCTTTTGTTCTTATAGATCGTAATTAAAGTGTTTATTCTCCACTAATCCAACATTTGTTTTGATCTCATAATTTCCTTAAAAAGTTTAATGAGTCACTCAATGTCTCTATCTCCAAGACTTTTCCACACTTCAATCGATATATTGTGTAGATCAACCGTCTTATTTTTTGTTTTTGAAATCTTGGTATTCGGCCTTACGACCGACTAATCCAAGAGGACGAATCTCACTGTCCGCTAGTGAGAGCCCCATTTAAAGTCATGACAAATCTCTATATTGACTGATCCAACACAAGAAATTGTTAACACCTAGCAAGATTGAGATCAACTGACTTGTTATTAATCATATTCTTCAATGTTTTTTTACCTCGTATTTTGTAATCCGATGATAATAGTTATAATTAAATTTTTCTTTTCTATTTTACTGTTTGTTAGAATACATAAAATATAAATAAAATAAAAAACATAATAAAATAAACAATAAAGCAATATTCGTAGGGAAATTTAATAAGTTCTTTGACAATAATAATTTTTCATATCAACAAACAAACAAAGAACACCTTCTTACATTCAAAATGATAAGCAACACGCACTAATTAAATGTAGTTGAAAACCTCTTTTAGACAACGTTTGTTGTGGAAGATTTTGGATTATTTTTTTGGTTGTGTATCAATATAATGATCCCCCTTCTTGCTTGTAATCCTGGAAAGTGACACATAGAAACATCTCTATGTATGTAAAGTCCTGCCCAATTCAAGAATTGTCTTTGTAATTTATTAATGATAATCGACAATAATTGGGAATTTACGGCGGCTTAGTTTGAAAACTTACTTCTTTATCTATAACAATAAATTCAAAATGCTCCTTTGCTGTGGATGAAACCTTCCATTTATGGTGTACTTTGACAGCGACTTTTCATAGTTCTTTACTGTCATTGATGTCCTTGATAAGCTCGAAGGATCGGACCATGACAAACAAAAGATGGACGATAACGAAGGTAGCAATGGGAAGAACAAAAATGCTCAAATCTCGTTAAAGAACATAGAAGACCGAAGGATATGAAAACTAACAAAGGAATATGTTACGGGAGAGATAAGTTGTGGTTAGTGAGGATAATAAAATATGGTAAAGAGTGGAAAAGGATGCAGAGAAACAAATGTGTGGAGAGAGATTAGTCATTGGTAGGATGCGAATATGTGCAAGAAGAAGAAAGTACTCCATCAAACATATCTATAATATTTAGACACGCATTGAACTCTATACATATAAAGAAGTTGACAATGTGAAACGATAAAAGTAAAAAAGAATCACATATTATCAAGAGAAATCAAACCCAAGTATCACATTATGAATCAATCAAAACGAAAAATCCTTCAGAAATTATGTTACACGCATGAATGTCTTACCTCTAAAAAAAATGAGGTTAGAAATCAAAACAACTGCTCATTATTTGAGTACAACTATTCTAGACCTTTTCTGTGTCTCCTCATCATTTGTAGATTAAATACTAATCTTACACTTCATGCCAAAAAGTTCAAATTATATGATGAACATGTGATATTAGATTCCACAAAAATTTGAGGATGACTCTGTTTTCATCTATGCAATATGCCCGGCTAAGGTAAGGATCTTGACATGCTTCTTCTGCCTCAGCTCATGAGGAACTGGTCCGAAAACTCTGGTCCCAATAGGCTGCCCTTGTTTGTCAACAAGCACGACAGCATTGTCATCAAACTTGACCTCACTGCCATCACACCTCCCCTTTGGCATTGCAGCACGAACAACTACGGCAAATACAGTTGATCCCTTCTTCACTTTTCCATTGGGATGTGCTTCCTTCACTGATGCTTTTATCATATCACCTAATCTTGCTCCTTTCTTCCCTTTCAGCGCGTGTATGCACATCACCTTTTTAGCCCCAGAGTTGTCCACAACCTTCAGAACAGTCCTCATCTGTATGAAGGTCCGCTGTTGCTGCAAAAAGCGAGACAAATTTTTTTCTTCAGGAAAGAATCATACCAGTATGTGTAAGAACTAAGAACGGATTTGTGACTCATTTTAAGAATATGTGTCTCTTTGTAATACCGTATTTGGCAAGCATAAGAAAATAATAAAGTTAAGAAAATTATAATAATTGAAACATGATCGTACAACTGATTCCTACACTTACCTGGGAAAAATAATTGCTGCATGTCATCTCATGTGACGTGGTAAATAGACCCGGGGAACTGTTGCTTAATCCACCGAATAGAGAACGGCCCACTAATTTGGTTTTTCAACACATGAAACAATGAACAAATAAGTTAATAGAAATATTACTAATAAATTGATAAAAATATCATCTTATCAACATAAGTGTTCTTGAGCTCATGTTTGACTTGTAAATAGGGGGAGGGGAGTATCAGTGAAAGGAATGCAGACTCAAATATATACCAAGATAGAGTTATACAGCTTAATATATGAAATTTTAGAATGGTTGCAAAATGTAGGGGTTAAACAAGAAGCCGTAACTACTTTTCAATGGTCTCGGAAAGTTGGAGCAATTCATAACTACTTATCTATTTCTGGAAGAAGCTGTAACCAGTTATGTATAAAGACAGTCCTATAAGGAGTTGAGGCATCTCCAAAACATAAGCAAGAGGTGCTGCCGAATCGCATAAACTATGTGTCCTTGTTATTTTATTTGCAATGTGTATTTGTGCGTTCCAATTATTGACCCTTTGTTGGTGTGATTTTTATCAATACTAACAAAACCAAGAACACAGAAATATCATATAAAAGTTCTAAACGAGATGAAGAAGCCTGTGAGTTCATAATTCTTGGAATTTTCCTGAAACTTGTTAGTTCTAGTAAGGGAAGGGTGTGAGTGTGCACTTATGAAAAAGAATCATTTTGTGGGGTTATTGGACTTGTTCTAAGTAATAGATATCTTGAAATTGTATCTAATTCCCAGCAAAAGTTTATAAAAGTGGGGTATAGGCCTTGACTCTTGACTTTTGTGGTCCCTAAGTTTTCTTCATAAGCTCAAATCACACAACAGATAAAACTATCCAAGAGATATACTTCAAAGAGAACAGGGCTAGCAGACATGGAACACGTTGTAAGAAAAAGATGCAGGAATGCAGAATACGATTGCATATGATACATAAAAATATCAGGGTAGTTCAGTACTTCAGCAAAGCTAATGACAGTAAGGTGAAGGAGCATCCTAGGCTGCTAACCTAGAAGAAATTTAGCTTAAGACAAGCCACATCTGGTCATGTTCCCACCCAAATCTAAGTGAATGTCAAAATTTACAAGAAAACTTGGAGATGCCAGAAACATGGACTTTTGCCTGGGTAGCAACTAAGGAAATTCAATGTTTAACATTTACCTAAAAGGATATGGTACCGGAGATTTCATTACCGGCTATGATGCATGGGTACTTCTATATGGTGATAGAATCAATTTAGTATAAAGCAGAAACAGAAATGAACACAGTAGGAAAAATAGGGAAAATAGCTTGATTATTTAGTAGCTTCTACTAGAGTTCAAATGGGATCTAGTAGGTACAAGAGTAGTACTGAAATAGCAACAGAAAGAAAGAAAAGAAAATGGATTTAGGCAGCTTTGAGAGGCCTATTCTCTCCCTAGGGTTCAGTACCAAAATCAAGCATACTGACACAATGATTATTCCTTCTATTTATGACCAATCCTAAAAGCTTTCCTCCACTCACAGCATGACACCTAGCCCTGCCATGTGCTGTGTACTAACAGCATTTGTTTTACTTGCCAGCTGTCCAGTACTAACAGAATTTGTTTTACTTGCCAGCTGTCCACTCCTTCTCTCTCTTGCGTGTTCTCTCATATACTTTTCCAAATCTACCAATTCTCCCCCCTTCCAAATTCTCCTTGACCTCAAGGAGATATTCTGGAAATTCAGATTTTAGCTTGCTGACCAATTCCCAAGAGTTCTCAAACTCAGGTAGTTCCTTCCATTTGACCAGGGCTTCTAATTCTCCCTGTTCATTCTGTCTAGACTCCAATATTTTCTCAGGAATGGGTTCTAAATGCCATTCCTCATTAATGCAGCTTGGCAGAGGTTGAGTCTCCACAGAAGGTGAGACAGCCTTCTTGAGCAAAGAAGCATGGAACACAGGGTGTACCCTAGTGTCTTCTGGCAATTTCAACTTATAGGCTACTGTCCCAATCCTCTGAATTACTTCATAGGGACCATAATATCTTGGACTCAATTTCTGGTTTAGTCTCTTGGCTAATTTCTTCATTTTATAGGGCTGGATTTTCAAAAACACTCTATCTCCCACCTCAAACTCCACAGCTCTTCTATGTTTGTTTGCTTGGCTCCTCATCATATCTTGAGCTCTAAGCAATTGCTCTTGGAGCTCTTTCAACATTACATTCCTCTCAGCAGTCAATCTATTAACCTCATCTACTGCTGATGGATGATTGTCACCTCTCACCAACACAGGAGGAGGTCTCCCATACAATGCCTCAAATGGTGTAGTTCTCAAAGAAGCATGGTAGTTGGTGTTATACCCGTGTTCAGCCCAAGCTAGCCATTTGGGCCACTGTTTTGGTTTCAGCCCAGTGACACACCTCAGATAAGTTTCCAAACATCTGTTGACAACCTCTGTCTGTCCATCAGACTGGGGATGATATGCACTGCTGTACTTAAGTCTGGTTCCTGCTTGTTTAAACAATTCAGACCAAAAGTGACTTAAAAAGACCTTATCTCTGTCAGAAACTATGGAATTTGGGAAACCATGTAATCTGACTACTTCTTTTATGAATATCTCAGCAATGTCCCTAGCTGTATAAGGGTGACTGACAGGTATGAAGTGTGCATACTTGGTCAATCTATCCACTACCACCATGACTGTGTCTACACCTAATGCTCGAGGTAATCCTCCAATAAAATCCATGGAGATGTCACTCCAGGTCTGAGTAGGAATAGGCAGAGGCTGCAGCAAACCCCCAGGGCTGAGTGTTTGATATTTGTTTCTTTGGCATACCTCACAAGCTTGAACATAATCTTGTATTTTCTTCCTCATCCCTTCCCAATACACTACACTTGCTATTCTTTTGTAAGTTCTTAGATAGCCAGAATGTCCTCCAATGGCAGTGTCATGAAACTCTTTTAGAATCCATTCAATCCTATGAGATTGTCTTGGAATCACAATTCTGCCTTCATGATACAATCTTCCACCCTTTAACATAAAGCCTTTTTGACTGGAGGGATCAACCAAAACTGCTTGCACTATAGCCTTCAGCTTCTCATCCTTCTGTACTTCCTCTTCTAACCCTTCCCAAGCTTCACATTGGATGGTGGTGATGGTGGCATACTGCATCTGCCTAGATAAGGAATCTGCTGCACTGTTTTCCTTTCCAGGCTTATACTTCACTTCAAAATCATACCCCAACAATTTGGACAGCCATTTTTGTTGTTCTTCCCCCATAATCCTCTGCTCAGTAATAAACTTGAGACTTTTCTGATCAGTATGCACTTTAAAATGTCTTCCCAGCAAGTATGGTCTCCACTTTTGAATTGCAATCACAATGGCCATTAATTCTCTCTCATACACAGACTTTTGCTGTGCCCTAGATGATAATGTCTGGCTCATGTATGAAATTGGTCTTCCTCCCTGCATGAGAACAGCCCCAATTCCTTTTCCTGATGCATCAGTCTCAAGTACAAATTCCTTCTCAAAATCAGGTAATGCTAATACTGGAACAGTAGTCATTGCCATTTTGAGAGCCTCAAAAGCTACTTGAGCTTCATGGTTCCATAAGAAGCTATCTTTCTTCAATAGCTGGGTCAGTGGCCAAGCAATTTTTCCATAATTCTTTACAAACTTCCTGTAATATCCAGTTAATCCTAGGAAACCCCTCAGTCCCTTCAGGTCCTTAGGAATGGGCCACTTAAGCATATCTTCAATTTTCTTTGGATCAGCAGAGACTCCAGCCCCTGAAATTAAATGTCCTAAGTATTCAATTTCCTGCTGACCAAAAGAACACTTTTTTCTGTTAGCAAACAGCTGCTGTTCTTGGAGCAAGGACATAACTGCCTTTAGGTGATTTTGATGTTCCTCTCTACTCCTACTATAGATGAGGATATCATCAAAAAAAACCAAACAAAATTTCCTCAAGTATGGCCTTAAGACTTCATTCATTAAGGCTTGGAATGTTGAAGGGGCATTTGTCAACCCAAAGGGCATCACCAAGTATTCATAGTGCCCTTCATGAGTTCTAAATGCAGTCTTGGACACATCCTCCTCCTTCATCCTAATCTGATGGTATCCAGCCTTCAAGTCTAATTTGGAAAAAATCACAGCTCCCCCCAATTCATCCAACAGCTCCTCAATGACAGGTATGGGAAATTTATTGGGGATTGTTACCTTGTTCAAGGCCCTATAGTCAGTACAAAATCTCCACCCACCATCCTTTTTCTTGACTAACAGTACAGGGCTTGAAAAAGGGCTGGTACTATGCCTCACAATTCCAGCTTGCAGCATATCTTTAACTATCTTCTCAATCTCATTCTTTTGATAGAAAGGATATCTGTAAGGTCTGAGGTTTGGAATGGCAGCATCAGGTTTGAGTTGAATGGCATGATCATGTGCCCTAATAGGTGGCAGCCCTGAGGGTAAATTGAATACTTCTTCAAAAGGTCTCAATATCTCCTCCCACTCCTTATGCTCCCCTGTTGCACTCAGCATTTCAGATTCCATGGATTGCAAATAAAATCCCATGCCCTCCTCCTTCAAACTCTTGAAAATAGCTTTCCAAGTGGACTGCCTTACACAAAGAGCAGGGTCTCCTTTGATCTCATAAAGCTGACCCTCCTTCTCCCATTTTAGGCTCAGCTCCCCAAAATTGGCTTCAATTTTTCCCAAACTAGCTAGCCAATCCATACCTAACACCATATCTGTACCACCTAAGTCCATCATAAAGAAGTGTTGGTTGAAATTTACTCCTTGCATCTTGAATCTCAGCCCTTCACACACTCCTTTATTTCTCACCCTATCTCCATTTCCCACTTCAATCACATAAGTAGGAGTCTCCACCACCTTCAAAGCTAGCTCTGCTACAACTTTTGAATCCAGAAAGTTGCTAGTGGCACCTGAATCAATTAAAGTAAGCAGCCTTTTATCCTTTACTTCCACCCACACCTTGAAAGACTTGTTGGAAGTAAATCCATCCCTACTTTGCATGGACAGTTGCAAAGTTTGTAGCTCCTCCACCTTCTCCACTACTGTCAATGTATCTTCACCTATCACTCCTTCTTCACCTTCTTCCCCACTACTCTCCTCACACAGTTTTAAACACATATGCTTAAACTTGCAGACATGTTCCCTATTCCACTTATCTCCACACTTGAAACAGAGCCCTTTTTTACTTCTCTCTTCCAACTCTGCAGGGTCCAGCCTTTTCCCTTTTCCCTTGTCAATTCCTCCTACTTGGTTCTTCTCATGATCCTTCTTAGATCCTCCAGTCTCAGCAGGATCTTTCAGCCTGAATGTGCCTCCTCTATCCTTCCAAAAACTCCCCTTCTTTGTGATAACTTCATTCTTTTCCTCAATCAGCAGTGCTCTGTCCATCAACTCAGCTAAATCCTGACTTTCATGTAGTTTCAACTCAGCCTGGATTTCATCCTTGAGTCCATTCAGAAAAATGGAGTCCAGCATGATTCGTTCTTCCCTCCTTAATGGTGCCACCATCATTTCAAACTTCTCTCTGTACTCTCCTACTGAACCTTTTTGTTTCAAACTCAGTAATGGTCCCAAAGGATTATGCAATAGCCCTGGTTGAAAACGTCGCATCACAGCCATTTTAAATTCATCCCATGTCCTCAACGGTGTTTGTTCTTCCCACCATTGGTACCAATTCAACGCTCTCTCTTCCATCGCTAACATTGCTACATCCAGTTTGTCTTTGGTCCTAACCTCATTCAGCTGGAAATAGCGTTCTACCTTCACCAACCACCCATACGCATCCTCACCTTTGAACAATGGAATCTCCAGCCTCCTACGATTCCCAAAAATGTGGGAACGACCCTCACCCCTATTGCGACGATGGCGTGGCTGCGACTCACGTGAGATGGAACTCCTGTCGCTTTCTTCTTCGTCTTCGTCGTCGTACTCGCCACCTCTTCGTGGCCGTTCATTCCTTCTCGGGTTACGCCGCGGTTGTTCAAGGATCAACTGACGAATCTGCTCCACCGTGACCTGCGGCCTCGTCTGTTGCTCCATCACCATCTGGCGAATCTGTTCCATTGTTCCTTCAAAGTTGTTCATCCTCTGTTCTATGGTGTCTATTCTGTTTTCCATGATGCTCCTCGTAACTACCATTCACGGCGCAGCTGGAAACCAGGCTCTGATACCAAATTGATAGAATCAATTTAGTATAAAGCAGAAACAGAAATGAACACAGTAGGAAAAATAGGGAAAATAGCTTGATTATTTAGTAGCTTCTACTAGAGTTCAAATGGGATCTAGTAGGTACAAGAGTAGTACTGAAATAGCAACAGAAAGAAAGAAAAGAAAATGGATTTAGGCAGCTTTGAGAGGCCTATTCTCTCCCTAGGGTTCAGTACCAAAATCAAGCATACTGACACAATGATTATTCCTTCTATTTATGACCAATCCTAAAAGCTTTCCTCCACTCACAGCATGACACCTAGCCCTGCCATGTGCTGTGTACTAACAGCATTTGTTTTACTTGCCAGCTGTCCAGTACTAACAGAATTTGTTTTACTTGCCAGCTGTCCACTCCTTCTCTCTCTTGCGTGTTCTCTCATATACTTTTCCAAATCTACCATATGGCTATATTTCCTTCCCAACATACATCATTATAAGTTCTCATTTGGTACATATGTCAGTGTAAGTAAGCATATTATCATATTTTTTCTAAATTTTTTGCCATAGCTTACTTTCCAAAGCAATGAATCAATATTACTCAAATACAAGCAAGGCTCAATAGTTTGGTAATTGGTACTAAATTAATTTTACTTTGTTACTAAATGAAACATACAAGTTAATTCTTTTGAATCTAAAAGCAAACATCATATTTTAAAAGAAAAAGACGACTAAATTCAATAGCGTATTATCAGATCCTGTGCCCTAGGCCTCTTGTGTCAATGTTATCAAATATCCGCCATGGCAGCGCTATGGCAGATATACATGGTGGTTTTTGGGCTCGCCACAAGGTCGACATTGTGTGTTTTTCCACTATAACGGCGCCGCAGAGTGGCTAGTATGGCAGGATTTTGTGTCTCCGCCATAGACCGTCATCAACAACACTGCTTTTGAGTAAGCATCAAATTCATTAATAATAACTGTGATACCGGCATCAAGTGCAACAAAAATTGTGGTTGCATAATAGATTCAACCTTTCATAATCCCAATAAGATTCAAAACTCTATAACCAGTTAACCACAGAGATCACCAGAAACACCAAAACTGAAACAAAATTTCACCAATCTTCAACATACAACAACAACAACAATAACAACAAAACGGGCTTTAAATTCAATTAAACTACAAAAACTAATTTAACACCAGATTTTGAAACACAAATAATTAGGGTTATAAAAATGAATGAAACACAAGAACTAAGCATAAATCAACTTACCACGAGAACATCTGGAAGCAAAGGTTGCAGCCATATGGAAAGTTGTAATCTGCGAGCAGAGAGGGGTTACGAAGTCGGAGAAGAGAGGGAAATGAGTGTATGCAGCACTCACATAGTAGAAGAAGAAAAAAATTATTTAGGTTTTTTTTTTAATAAAAAACCTTTTTCTTAATTCTGAAACTATATTAAAAAAATAAAAAATATTATATATGTAATGGATAAATATGTCGGGGTTAAACTTCATTTTGACCCTGTCATTTGGTGTGCATCCCAAAAATTTTCCTGTATAAAAAACTCAGATTTCATCCTTCTCATTTTCAGATTTTCTCATTTTAAATTTTTAGTGAATTTTTTCATTTAATATGCTGAGTTGGAAATGACATGTGGGCAATTCCTTTTAAACTCATTCCTACGTGTCATTTATTCCAATTATTTGTGCAGCTTTTATATAACTTTTATTAATTTATACAATTAAAATCAAATGTGAAGTAATCACCCTCATTTAGCCCCCTAAAACCCTAAATTAGAATCCCAATCAAGTATTTCTTCTTCGTCGTGACCTCTCTCCATCCATTTTCCATAGGCAAGGTCCTATAGGTATGTAATGAACGTAGTTTACCTTTTCGTATTCGTCTGTTGTTATGATTCTTAATGTTGTTTTTCATTTGCAGGAATGACGTTGTTCAACTTAAGCTTTTACCATGGTGGTGAGTTCGTGCGGGATGGGTTCGTCTTTTACAAAGGAGGAGCTGAAACGATTGTTACTGGGCTAGATTCAGACTGTTGGTCATACTACAAAGCAATGAGTTTAGTTCTCGAGTGTGGTTTTGACGGCAGTGCAATCCGAATGTGGAGGAAAATAGAAGGTATTGATGGAAAATTCTTTCACTTGACTAAATAACTTTTTAGTTCATTTGTCTTAAATTTTTTTTTAAAAAACTTTTTATATAAAAAATGACTAAAATAACCTCAATTTTGGCGCCAAAATATTTCTTAAGAGACTTAACAACTTTAATTAATAAGATAATACTACTACGAGTTGTAAGTTTTATTAGTACTAATAGTGCGACTAAAATGCCTTCAATTTTGGCACCAAAATATTTCTTAAGAGACTTAACAACTTTAATTAATAAGATAATACTGCTACGAGTTGTAAGTTTTATTAGTACTAGTAGTACGGCTACAATACAAGTTTTACAACCTCAAGTTCATATACATAAAGATACATAAGAAGGATCTTCACTCTCTAAGCGATTGAATGCTTCTTCGTATTTAGAAGCTCCCTCTAACATCAAATATGTGGAATTCCATCTTGTTGCTACATCAATAATTATAACCTTTTGTGAGGTAGAAATATTTGCATCTTTCACACACACTTTAAACAATGTCAATCTTAATGGAGATGACTTAACACACAAGCAGCCCTTATCTTAATAATGGATGAATCTATAAGAGATAGTCCATCGGACACAATCAAATTCAAGATATGGACACAACAACGTAAATGCATATACTCTCCATTAAGAAAATTAAGAAAGGTATTTCCATTCCAAACACTCATATTTCTAGTCAAATAACACAGAGCAACATTATTAGGGCTGACATTTTCTACTGTAATTGTGCAAAGTTTAATAATTCTCCAATTTTTCAAAGGCTTTACCTAGAGTGTCACCCCTATAATTAGCAATCAACCCAAATCCTATAATCTTCTTTTGTAATTCCCACCCTTCATCAATGAAGTGACATGTCACACACATATGGTTCATATTCTGAATTGAGGTCATGTATATGTGGGCAATGACACCATTTGATGGTTGAGAGACAATAAAGATCTTTAGACCACTTTCTCTTCAATTTCTTTGCAGGTGAGAGAAGAAAAAAAAAGTTCAAAGTTCCACCATTTTAATTTCTCTCTTTACAAATTCTTTTCCAACCAAGTAAAAAAAAGAGTTACTTCACCTCTATTTATCTCTATCATCACTTTTTTGCATTTATCACAAAAGAATCACAATGTTAGTATTAAATGGGAATTCAACTTTCGAAATACTTATCTATATTGGATCTATCTTTCTATTTCAAAATAGCCCTCAAAAGTAAACATTTTATTCAACAAGTTTAAGTTTGAAAGGATATGGTTGATTTTAGGCAAAATAGCCTTTTTGGTCCCGTATGTTAATCCCGGGGTTCATTTTGGTCCCTTAACTTCAAAAAGTTCCATATTGGTCCCTTAACTCTTCAAATTGTGTCATTTTAGTCATTTTTGTCATATTAGCGACGAATTTAGCGACCAATTTGAGTTTTTCCATCGCTAATATGACAAAAAGGACTAAAATGGCACCTTTTGAAGAGTTAAGGGACCAATATGAAACTTTTTAAAGTAAAAGGACCAAAATGAACCCCGAGGTTAACATACGGGACCAAAAAGGGTATTTTGTCTTGATTTTATCTTAGTATAAGTATGGATATTAAGGCGTGATCATGGTATTGATGGTCAATCAAATATTTACAAGATATTGTATCAAAAACAAAGAAAATGTTTATGGATCCAAATTAAGATTTTAGGCCTCATACAAGTTTATTCATTTACAAGTGAACTAAACTCTAAGTTGTAAAATCAATTTGATCTTGTTATTAACTTTGAAAGAAGATTAAGTCAATCTTTCTATGATCACAATAACACAGTAATTAATTGGATTAAGGAATTAATCAAAAAAGTTTTTAAAAAGGCCTTTAAAAAATTATAAAAGTACTAGTTTTAATTTAATTAAAGGTTAATAATTTTTTTTTTTGGAATTTTTCAATATATTCTTATAATAGAAGTCATAAATGAGAAGTGTGTAATAAATCAGACCAAAATAATTTTATTTGATAGGTTAAATAATTAAGTAAAGTTGTAAAGAAAATGAATAAAAAATAGTGGTAAAAAAGAAATGACACTGCACAAACTTTTTCGAGATATTCTTTGTATGGTTTTGTATTTTTAGCAAGGAGCGTTTGTTCATATCTTGCTATCAATACTTTTGTGTTGTTGTACTTAAACATTGTGTAATCTGCTTGTTAGAAGCATCTTTGTATACACATCTTTGTAATCATTAGTTGTTGATAGGTTCCTTGAGAGACTAGGTTTAGTCAGGATTCTCAAGAAGACTTTGGTTGCGGTCATTGTGGTTTGGCAATAAGGATTGACTGGCTTTTTAGAGTTGCCAGCAAGGTTGATCAAACTTATTATGGTTGACAGCAGCTTGACATTAAGAATCAACGAACTTGTTGGGGTTGTCAACAAGGTTGATCAGACTTAGTGTGGTTGTCTATAGCTTGACAATAAGGATCAATAGACTTGTTAGCTTTGTCAACAAGGTTGATCATACTTATTGTGGTGTCTTTAATTTGTTGATTATAGTAGATTAAGTCATTTTGAATAAGGAAAATCCTCTTGTCGGGTGAACTGGAGTAACTTGGTTAATAGTGAATTGGGATAAAAATAATTGTGTTCATTTATTTTCATTCACTTGTTAGCTTTGTTTTTGAGTTGCGAAAAGATTATATTTGGTGCAACCTGTAACACCTCGGGGCCCTCACAAGGCAATCCTGTCACTGTCAACTCACGATCTTCTCAACCCTCCTCTCTAGTAGAGTTTTTGTATTTTGTGGGAATCGAACTCTGCATCATTCTTCATTTCAGATTTATGTAAATTAAAATATTCAAATTATTAATAAAATATACTCAATTGATGACATGGATTGGCTCAAATCATGTTAGCTCATTAAAAAACATGACACATCAGCTAAAATTGATTGGGAACCGTGTAAATCCAGAGTCATGCTAAACTAAGGGACAAGATTTGCTGATTTTGTAATCGGGAGACCCTTTGTTTAAAAAGTCCAAACTAAAAGTATCAAAAATGCATTTAAATTTTGATTTTTTTTTACTTAGAGAAAAAAAACCGAACTGACTAATAAGATAAAGATTAAATGAGACAAATTAGTCAAATAATGCACACGGACAACAACACATAAACAGTTAGATTTTCCTGCGGATTTTGACATTAGGGGCTAAAAAGTTAGTATTTTGAAATGGCAAGGTTGTTTTTCAAAAAAAAAAAATTTACAGGGGGTAAACCAGAAATGACCTATATGGCAGGGGTAAAATGGTATTAACCGTATAATAAATTATGCTTCAGCATCAAATCAAAGTGAGCAAAAATGTTTGATTATAACAAAGAAGCTAAAGGCACCTACCTCTAAAATCACAAGAAGATACAAAGCCATACATCTAAATCATACTTATTATCTTCAAAAATATAATTACTGGGAATTATATAAATGTAATACAAGACGACGGACTAAACAACAAAGACAAACCAATGATATAAATTACAATAAATTTATCAAGGTTGAAATTGACGACTATTAGTTAACAATAATTGATGAAGTGGCATAGCATTGCATCTACATACATCCTAGCATTAAGAATATGGTGAAATCAAAGTTTCAAGACAGACATTTAGGTAGTTTTTAAACCTAGTAACCTTAAAAGTATCATTCTTTGGATCATAAACAACCAACTTCGTTTTCCAATCCTCATGAGTATCCAGAAGCAGTCGATCATCCTCAAAAATATACAATACCCTGGACAAGATATAACACCTAGTAGGATGTTGCATGTATGAAACGGAGAACAATTTAGTCCAAGAGTCTTGAATTCCATATTCCTTCATGACCCAAATATGATAATCGGAAATTAGGCACAAGCAGTTCCTCAAGACAGCCAATGTCAAGTAAAGCTGATAGATCTCTGGATGATCAGGAGGGAAAAGTTTCTGATAAGACTCCTTTCCCAAATCGAAAGAAGCAATGAAAAACGGACCTTGCTGTCGTCGTCCAGTATAGGAAATCCAATTAAGTGTATCTCTTACATGTGTTCCGGATTGCTCATCAAAGACATGAATTTTAATTGTAGTTATGGTAGGGAAGTCAGGTTCGGAGTTGTAAAGAACAACCACTTTATAATTATCAGAAACGTGATCATAGCCGAAGCCGTAGGTCGAATAAACCTGGTTAAGAATTTCACAATTTTGAAAAGGGGGAGATTCCTTGAACTTTCTAATAGAAGGATTCCAGAATAAAGCTAAACAGTTAGGCTTATCGGAAATACAAAGTATGCCGTCACAAGAACCAGCAATACAGTTCAAATGAACGCGGCGTTTTGGGACTTTGGTTTATCTATTGGTTAAAACCGATTCGAGTGGGTAAGAATTGTGAATAAACTCGCGTGGTTTATGCTGGTAATGGATGCGGCGAGTGGTTGAGAGGCTGAGGTGCTTTCTGGTGAAACTACGATCGGAAATTAGAGAATTCCATGACTTGCACATGCACCGGAGCTGTACCAGAAGTTTCACAGGTAGCCAACAGAAGATATCAGGGACGAGATCGATAGGAAGATTGGGAAGTGAATCATTGTTGACTTCTGATTCTAACTCCTCCGTCGCCATCTCCGATTCTAACTCCGACACCAAATTAGGGTTTTTTCTTAGACTATTTACAATGGAGGTGTTGAATTTTTTTTTCAATAGTTGAATTGGTACAATGGTCTGTTGAATCATATGTTGAAAGTGATGTGGATTATTTAGTGTTGAAAACATTCAACATGTTGAATGAGAAATTAGTGGGGGCCACATAATATTTTTGGCAAATTATTATTGGTTGTTGTGAGTGTTTATATTTTTATTTCATGATAATTATTTAATGTCATTTATTTTATAGTAAATAAATTTTTTATTTATTTTTATTTTCACCAAAATTCATCATTTTTTTTTTGTCTATAAATAGAGACTTGATTCATTTGATTTGGACACACAAAAAATTCCACTTTTTTCTCTCTAATTTTTCTATTTGACCTTCAACAAACTCTTGTAAATAAATTATTTAAATCTTAATTATTTTAATTTAATTTCAATTGATAATAATATTAATATATATAATTAATTTTAATATATAATCATAAAACAAAAATATAAAAGAAAATAAGAATATGAAATAAAAGTAGTGGGGTAGGGTGTTGAATTTTATTAAACAAAACTATTGCAGTGAGTAAAAGTTGAATGTGTGTTGAATTATTAGGTGGAAGAGAGAGAAGATGATGTGGAGTATAAAAATTGAAAAAGTAGGGTGTTAAATTTAGAAACCATTGTAAATAGTCTTAGACGCAGTGGTTTTCGGCAATCTTTTATGTTAGATAGAGCGGTGGGAGACATGATTGATGATTGTACTTTACTTTTCTCATCTCATCATCTCTGTTTCTTATTTATAACAATTTTTTTCAGATTTTTCTTCGTTAGTAGTAACAATGTATATCGCTTAAAAAAAACAAATAATACAATGTAATACTAGGTTATATATAGAAAATTTCTTCACCCACCTCCTAACCTTCTTGCTCACCCCTGGTGAATTTACAACACTACCCCTTGTTTCGAAAGTTCATTTCCGAAAAGGTACTTTTTTTTTTGAAAAAAAGGTGTTTTCAGAAATGTATCTCCGAAAAAGTGTTTTTTTTAATATAAAATATTGATTTCGGAGATGCATCTCCGAAATAAAGTTATTTTTCAGAAAATGTGGTGTTTTCGGAAGTTCATCTCCGAATTCACCCCCCCTTGGAGGAATTCGGAAATGCACTTCCGAAAAAAGGTCTGGACAGAAGAAAAATAACAAACAAGAACGATTCGCTTTATTTAATCGGATGAAGACGATGGAGGAGACGCTGCAACAGGTTAGAAAGTCCTGATCCTCTAGAAATCCATACCACATTGTAACTTACCAACATAATAAACAACAACAAAAAACTTATGAGCAAACTATACTTACATCATAGTGGTGTAGATCCTTATCAGCCACTCGCAACTAAAAATGATTAGCACGAACTTGAATTTTCCTTCCCAATTTTCCTTCCGAATTTTCCTTCTGAGACGATGGAGCCGACTCTAGAGTAGCCTTCTGTTTAACTTCGGCCGTCAGGCTCTCGATGGAGATCAGAGCCGAACTCAAGGAAGCAATCGGCGCTGCGACAGATGGAACAAACGGCGCTGAAACAGATGGACGAACAACCGGAGCTGCAACAACAAACAGAGGAGAGGTAACCGGGGCCGGAGCATATGACGGAGGAGGTGGATGTCCGGAGGAAGAAGGATTGGAGGTACGTCCACCGCGAGAGCCACGGCCACCACCACCACGGCCTGATCCTGCAGCATTGATGGATGATTGTTGAGAATGTGCAGGAGATGGTTGACTCCGGCGATTTTCGGGATGATTTCCTCCACCGCGGCGAGACATTGTGATGAAAGCAGTAACAAGAGATAGAAAACGCTAAAGCAAAGAAGAAGACTTAGGATCGAAAATGATTTGGGATATTTTGAAGGAAAAATGGGTGAGAAGCTTTTAAATAGGAAAGTGTTTTAGAAGTTAACCGTCTGAGAGTGGTGGGGAGAAGGAAAAGGGAACTTCGAAATTTCAAAAGGTTTTTTATTCTTTTAAATAGGGCGTGGCTGTGGAGCTTCCCAATTTTTGTTACGTAGGCTTTTAAGTAGGAAAGTGTTACCACATTTCTTAGAAGGTAACCGTCTTAAAAGGCTTACGTAGGCACATGTGTCCACATTTCTTACCTGATTGTAAAAAATAAATGAATTTTGATGCATTTCGGAAATGCATTTCCGAAATATAAAAAAATTAAAAAAAAAAAAACTTCGGAGATGAATCTCCGAAGCAGGGGTAAGTTGGGAATTTCGCTGGGGGTGACCCCCATAGGGAGGTGGGTAAAGAAAAAATCTTGGTGAATTCTTATCTACCCAACTCAAAAAGTTGGGTAAGGTTACCTCATGTGTAAAATGTCTTGCAAACAACAATTAATTGTAATATTTAATAAATAATTAATTGTGTTAAAATTAAATGATATCATATGATTGGTTGAATGTACACTACCCAACTTTTTGTGATGGGTAGAGAAGTTGTCCCCAAAAATCTTATATATATTCCACGTGTATTATTAAATAAATTTTTAAAAAATCAAACCGATTAGTAGATTTCTTTTGGATTAAAAATATTTTTTAATTTTTAAATAAACATGTTATCAAGAGTTATATTTGATTCATTATTATCAAATTTTAATATTAGTTGAAAATCTTTCTTTAATAAACTTAAATAATTTCTTAACCTAACATTTATACTATTTATTTGTTAAATAGTTAACATAATAAAATCACATACTTTTAATAAATTTTAACAATTATTTTAATATTTACAGCAAAAATATTAGCTAAAATCATATTAATATATTGTAATAAATATAGCAAAATATTAAAGATTAATTTGTTATACTTTTATAATATTAAATATATTTGATAAATGAATGAACATTTTCTGAAGAAAAAATATTAAATAAAAAATAACATTGCATATATTTATCTATCATAGATTTTTTTAAAGAGAAATATTATCCATACACTAGAATCATACACCACGTTTATACACCGTAGTTCATAAGCTTTTCTTTTGTCTATGGCACAAGTTCCAATGCTTATAAAAAATAAATAAAAAATCCAAACATAAAAAATACCATATGAATATACGGTGTGGAGGTAACATTCAGTGTAACTCTAGCATTTCTCTTTTTTAAATATGACTATTTTAGTATTACAAATATTTCGTAAAGAAATTTATTTTTGGAAAATCCATCGATGTTGTTCAATCAGTTTGAATGTTGTTGAGTGTTGAATGTTGTTCAATTTCCAATAGTGTTGCTGAGTTGCCATGAATGTTGAATGTTGTTCAATCTCTAATAGTGTTGCTGAGTTGCCATGAATGTTGAATGTTGTTCAATCTCCAATAGTGTTGTTGAGTTGCCATGAATGTTGTTCAATATGTATTGAATTTTGTTGAATGTTGTTCAATATCTGTTATGTTTTAGAGGTGTCATAGATGTTCACACGTTAACACGGTGGAAAACGTGATATATTTTTAATCTTTATTATAGATTCTTTTTGCCTAATCTTGTTCTCTCTTTGTAATTGAAAAACAAATGTTCAAAGCTTCAATAGATTAAATCTTTTCTGTTTCTGAAACATTAGGAAATAGCTACTAATTTGTTTGTTATTAGAGAATCTATGTTCATAAACTTACATGAATTTTCACATGTACTTCATTATTTGGAAAATCCAGAAATTTATTTATTGTTCTTCAATCTTTGTTTATTGTTAAAATATCCGGGATGCTTATTAAATGTTATGATTCACTTTTGCACGAATCATTATTTTCATAAAAGAATGAAATGTTTAAAACCAATAAAATAAAATAAAAATAAAATAAAGAAATGTTAATTTCAATGCGGCATCCCTTCTAAAACTTCTAGCTTTGTTTGTAATTGTTGTCTTGCATCATTTGGTTTGCAAGCGAATACGGTTGGATTTTGGATGACCAAGATTTGTATTCCAACACGATTACTTGAAGATCAATAGCGACATTAGGTAATCTCTTGAGCACTCGCTAACCTCTTAAGCACACACAGTTTACCTATGATACTTTGCTATCATTCTGATCACGAAGTCGCAAGAGAATTTGTCAAAAACCTGAGTCGGGCTGTCAGTATCGATGGCCCCTATATTCACCAATTTACCATGGGGGATAAAAAAGTAACAATGCAAGGACATCTACCAGAATCTCATACCGAGCTTCACCAATAATCATGGGTGGACAGGGGCGGATTCACATTGGGGAGAGTGGGGGCTCATGACCCCACAAAGTAAAAAAATTCTTTTAATAATTAGTATTAATTATTTGTTCAGCCCCCATATAACTCCAACAAACCCACTAACGTGTACTATGTAAATACTTCATCCTACTTTAACTCTTCAAATTCTTTTCTTAATTATTACTTACTATTTCTATTTTTTTTAATTGTTTTAACTTTTCAAATTCAATTACAATCTCCACTCATTCTCTCTCTTAATTTTATTCACATTCTCTCACAATTCTTACGGTTTATCTCACATTTTGACATAACACTTTTTTTTTGTTTTTTCCTTTTACATTATTTCATTCAAAAGTTCAAGTTCAACATCAATTTAGTTTTGTGAGTCTGTGACTTTGTCTAATTGAGTCATTTGCAATTGATATATAGAGGTATGTTTTTTCTTTAATAAATTTATTTTTGTCATTTATTTATGTTTAACATAACATTGTCAAAAAAATTCTTTAGTCATTTATTTACGTATTTGGAACAATTTGAAATATTTTTCTTTAGTCAAAATATATCCATTATTTTTAAGCCCCCACCATAGAAAAGTTCTGGATCCGCCACTGTGGGTGGATCTATGTATAGAGTGAGTGTGGCTATAACCACACCAATTTTTTGAAATTTTCATATACTAGATATCCATTGTTGCATTTGTTTTACTTTTGTTTTTGATATTTATTATCACTCCAATAATATTATTGTCATGAAAAGATGGAACAACATATGAGATGACAACAATTAATATTGCTTTGGCCAACACATTTAGCGATATAAACAATCGATATAAATAATTTTTTCAGGTAGACGCACAAGTTTCTTTATAGTTGCCTAGTATTATATATGTATTTATGTTATTGTAAATCCTTATATTAAATGCTAGTCTCTCCGTCCCAAAATATTTGTCACATTTTAAAAAAATATTATCCTAAAATACTTGTCACTTTAGATTATCAATTCAATTTTATATTTAATCCTTCAATTGTACCATCTAATAAATACTCTTAATTTATTGTTTTTCACTTAACATTAATGCTAATTTGAATACACCAATAATTAATCTGGATATTTTGGTAAAGTCATTTTTATCTCTTTTATTTTTTATTATTTCTTAATCGGTGTGAATTGTTATTAATTTTTACTTTTAAGTAGTGCTTCTAATTATTTATATTTTCTTAATATTGTGATGTGCGTTAATGGATCCACCTAACTTAAACAATATTTTATTTATTAAACAAATATTACGTGTGCTATTAATATTTTATTAAACAAATATTAAAATATCATTTCTTAATAAAATGTTTAAAAGTGAATTGAAGAGTTAAAAAATTAGTGTTATTTTTATTTCTTTAAATAAATTTTAGTGTTGTTTTTATGATGATTTAAGCCGGATTTACGATGGTTTAAAATTTAAATTAGCCATAATTTTTTTAATAGCAAAGCAGAATAATATATTAATAAAAGAAAGGAATATTATAAAATAAATGTAACACATTTGATATGATTTATAGGTGTATGAAGTTGTCTTTAGTCTTGCTGGTAGCAACAACAAGTGTAGAACGTGTTATTTCAGCAATGAAGTTTGTGAAAAGTTGACTATGTAATAAATGAGTGATTAGTGGTTAAATATCGTCTTGTAACTCTATAATTTGGTTCACACTTTCTTTCATATTTAACCAAACTAATATGTAATGTCTAGATCTGCCCCTGATGGCAGGCGATACATACGAAATTTCAGTAACACGCGGCTTGCTAATTTTGTTATGAAGTACAATGTGTTAGTTTGAATTTAATTGTTTATGTGTTGTTCTTATGTGTTGTTGCTGTCAGTGGGCATTTGTTTGGCCAAATTGTCTCATTTGATCCTTATCTTATTAGTCAGTTTAGTTTTTTCTCCCTAAGTATGTATTAATTTTGAAAAACCAAACTATTGTTAGATATTTCGGTAAAATCAAATGGATCCAGGCTGAATCGCAAATGGAGTCACTTTTCTTTTGAGTATTTCAAGCACACTCTCGATTGTCTTAGAGTTGGAACGGCCTGAATACCCAGGATAATTCAGCCTTACTCGAGTATGCACAATACCGGTGAAGAAACTCGAATGCAAGGAAGTTGTCAGAAAATATATTAGAGGATAATGATTTTTGTGTGTTTTATTTTGGATTCATAAATGTGTATTTATAGGCAATGCATGTGTTGTTTCATAAGTTTGCAACTCTTGATGAAACAACACATTTTCACCATATATTGCAATGGTTCATCTATAATGACACAAGACACCCCTTCATGAAATGTTGTAAATTTGAATTCAAAAAACAAATTTTATGCAACAGTCAAAAATCTAATCTCACTTTTTATCACATTAGAACACACTATGGAAATTTTTTATTATACAATTTCCAACAATATCCCACTTGTTCTAATAATGACAAGAAACTCATTCCAGAAATAAAGATATAAAGAGTGTTAATACAGTTATGTATGTTTAAATTTAAAACTTAACCTTAGTGAGAACAACACAAAGTTTAATCGGAATATTAGGTAGCAGAGCTTTTAAACCATGAATCCATATGATTAGACCGGCGTTGCCTTACACACACTCTTTAAAGGTTCTTCCTCTGCATAACTCGCTTAGCACTTATTTATGGCCATGTGCTATCCTGTTTCATGAATTTTTTATGAGAGAAACTCCAACTCTCACTTTGAGACGACACCATCTCGAAATTCACATAGGTGAAGTTCATATAGTGTCCTTTTCCATTGACACGTACCCTCGGTATTTAACTTCATTAAGAGTTTTTAAAATAAAACTCAAGCCTCATTTCTAAGGTCAACATTATCACGAAATGTTTGACAATTATCCAAATCAACGACTTATTGTTACCCATTGAAAATCTTGAGGTTAATGTTCTGTTAACTTAAGATTGGGTTGCCGCCATTGTCGGAACTCTTATTCAAGGAGTTTCAACTCCATGCCTCTCGAGGTTGTTTTTACTAAGTCTCTGGCCAGTGGCTTAGTAAACGGATCAGCCAAATTATAGCTTGTTCGTATATACGTGAGTGAAACGATTACATCCTTAATTAATTTTCTCACGAACGAATGTCTAAGCTCTATATGCCTAGACTTTCCATTATACACTTCGCTCAATGCTCTTACTAGAGTGGCCTGGCTATCGCAGTGTATCATAACCTTTGAAACATTATCCTTAGCCAATGGAACTTCCAAAAGGAGATCCCTCAATCATTCTGCTTCTTGACCAACGGAAGCGAGAGCCACAAACTCTGATTCCATGGTCGAAAGAGTAATGCATGTTTGTTTCTTGCTCCTCCAAGAAATTGCTCCTCTAGCTAGTGTAAATATCCAACCAGTTGTATATTTAATATCTCCAACATTTGATATCCAATTCGCATCGGTATATCCTTCTAATATGGCAGGAAACCTACCATAATGAAGGCCAAGATCTTTGGTTTTCAGTAAATAGCCAAAAATCCTTGTGATTTCCTTCTAATTTTCATTACTCGGGTTGCTAGTAAATCTACTCATTTAACTGACTGTAAATGATATGTCAGGTCTGGTACATTGCATTAAGTACATAAGACATCCGATTGCACTTGCATATTCTAGTTGAGCCACTGCTTTTCCATCATTCTTTTCAAGTTTGACTACATGATCAAATGGAGTGGCCACTTCCTTGAATTTCAGGTGTTTAAACTTATCAAGCATTTTCTCAATATAATGTGTTTGATTAAGTTCATAACCCCCACTATTTCGCTTGACTTTTATTCCTAAAATTGTGTCAACAAGTACAAGATCTTTCATCTTGAAAGTGGAAGTTAGAAATTTCTTTTTTCTAAAATTCCATTCATTTTGTTGCTAATTATTAGCATGTCATTAACATAGAGACACAAGAATATTATAGTGTTGTTGTTCACTTTTGTATATAAGCACTTGTCATAAGAATTAGGAATAAATCCATTTGACAATATTGTAGAATCAAATTTTTGATGCCATTGTTTTGGTGCTTGTTTTAAGCCATATAAAGATTTGACAAGTTTGCACACCTTTAGTTCATTTCCATGAAGCACGTAGCCTTCTGGTTGTTCCATATAGATTTCCTCATCAAGATCTCCGTTTAGGAACGCTAATTTAACATCCATTTGAGGAACTATAAGATCATTCAAAGAGGCTAAAGCAAACAACAATCGAATTGTGGCTGTCCTTGCTACTGGTGCGTAAGTGCCAAAATAATATATACCTTCCTTTTGTCTGAATCCCTTTGCCACTAATCTTGCTTTATAAGTTTTTAAGATACCATCACTATGATATTTCCTTTTAAACACCCACTTGCATCCAATGTAGGTACCAGTTGAAAATCTCTATAGGTGAAACAATGGAGAAGAGGATCATAAACCTGCATCATGGAGTTGAGGAGAGCTTCATCCACTTTGGTTCGCATTAAGCTTATCAGTTTGTTGAGAGGCTCGGTGAGAACAAGAGAACCAGTAATATCATCACACAAGAGTCTTAGTGCAGTAGGTACTTTCTTGAAGTTGAGAAAGAAAGGCTTTCGGATTAGGATTCCCATATTCAAATAACCTACAAAACAAATTATGGTTAAAAGACCTTTTTTTCCTTGAAATGGGTTAGCCCTGTCATGAATGCATGTATGCATGATGCATCACAGAAAAACAAATCCACAGAAATCACACAATTTTTGGCTTAAGGCTTGCATGGAGTCTGATCAGGTGTCCTTCCCAAGGGTATTTCTATGGATAAGGAGATTTCAGCAATGGGTTCTATAAGTTATCCAGAATTGTCAGCCCTTCTAAAGAACCCTCGGACATGATACATTCGCATCATGCAATGATACTTTGAGAAAGGACCTATCTGAATTGTAGCACCGGGTAGCGACTAGTTCTCAACATTTGTTAAGAGTAGTCCCCCCACTACGTTCCTAAAGGCCAAGATGGGTTAAGGGTAACTAAAGGTCCTTAAGCTCCGGCGCACCCACAGACACATACATAGACCTCCCTCATTTGAGAAAGGTGTGCATATGCTATGGAGTCCTAACCCAAGTGTGAACTTCATATTGACTCATCTCCCACATATGTGAAAGAGGTCGCCATGACTATGCCACTCCTAATCTTAAGTGTTCTTGAATCCGGGAATAGGATTCGTCCTTCATTTAATTCCCAAAACGCCCCTGAAAAATAAAACAAACAAAGCAAACAATAGAAAACATTTAAGTGAATCTTAAAATTTTAAGGTAACCCCTCTTTTATAAGAAAATTTTCCCCAACAGAGTCGCCAATTCTGTAATACGGTGAACTGACTTTATCGGAATATCGCGGTAAGCAAGAGTCGCCACCGACTTTTATTTTATCCAAACATCAGAAAGGCTAAAATAACAGAAAGCAAACGGGTTCGGGGGGTAATTTATGCAAAAGGGAAGGTGTAAGGCACCCTTTGCATCCATGGTTATCCATGGGCTCTTAATTGCTTTGCTCTTAGAAGGAAAGAAATGTATAGAAGAAAAGAGATCAAGGGCTTTAGCTCGTAAATGAGCGTAGCCTTGAGAGTGTTTAGGAAAAAGATGAAAAAGGATTTTTAGAGCAAGGCAATTAGGAGCAATTACCTGGTTAGATGAAAAATGTTCTTTAGCCTTTCAGGGTGAAAGGATCTATCCATGCCATAAAAGGGCAGGAAGTCTTTCGTTAGGATGTTAACGGGTCATCCAAATATCGTTCGTCATAAGACTGTCCCATTCCATAGAGGGGCAGGTAGTCTAAGGGAAGGATCATAATAGCCTTCTTCGTTTAGGCAACCAGAGGATACCTCAGCCCTTCGTAGGCAACTTCCGAGGGACGAGATCATATTTAGTGATTAATTCAGAAATTTAATCTTATAATTAGTGATGCTAATTCCATTCAAGGCTTGCACTCCCTAAGATTACTAACCATACAATAATATAACATGCAGATTAAGTGCCTTCAAGGCCACACAATACAACCAAGGAACAAATACATAGTGGATTATGGGGAAGGGAAAACGAAACCAGCAGATCTGACTCAGGTGATAATTAAGGCAGAGAAAATAAACGAGGTTAAGATTTAGGGTTACCGACTATTGAGCTTTGGCGGTTGGCTAACCCTGAAAAAGTGGGAAAAAAGAAAACAAATACGAAGGAGTGAGTGCATTATCAATTCCTTGACAGTCAAGGTTAACCCTAATTTGATAAAAGAAGAAAGGCAAAAGAACATTAAAACAAATATGAAATAGGACTTAACTTTTGATCTGATATGGTTGGTAGTCGGACGTAGCCTCGAGGTTAACCCTGAAAAATGGGCAAAAATAATTAAAAGACGTGAGTGCAAAAGAGTCCATTGACTTTCGAGGCTTTTACCCTAATAACCATTTTATAATGCAAACAAAGATTTAAATAATAAAATAAAAGAAAATAAAAGTCGGGACTTAGCTTCGTAAAATGTGTGGCGCGTAGTCGGGAGGTATCTGAAGATTGCCCTGAAAAGAATACACAAAGAAATATTTTTTCAGTGTATGGCAAATTCTCGCAAACCCTGATTCGGGCGTAAATTAAATAAAAATAAATGATCGATTTAATTAATTATTGGTTTCTCAACCTAATTAATTAAATCGATAGAAAAATAAATTTTAATCAGAAAAAGGCATTCCCATAATTTTGTTAATTAAAACAAATTAAATATGATTTTATAAAATAAATAAAAAAACTAATTTAATAATTAAAATAGATAAAATAAATAAAATTAATATAATTTTATTATTTGTAAAAAAAAGAAATTTAAATACAAACTAGTTTTATAAAAGAATAATATATGTAAAAAGAAAAAAACAAATATATATATATATATATATATAAATAAAAAAGCAAGTTGTGTAATTAAAAATAAAAAAAATTATAAAAATCTTAACTTCTGATCGTGTGTGGTTGCGCGCATGGGAATATGGTACAAATGCGCATCTAGGCTCGTTGGATCTGGACACAACATGATCTGAAGGATGGAATCTGAGGATGCATGATGCGCATGTGGGACTGGGCAACCCGGATCCTATTGGCTGTTGAAAAAAAAGCGCGCGCCTTCTCATTCGAACCTGGCCAATCAGATGGTGCCACCACATCATCTCCTGCGTCGCAACTGTCCCCTTAGGCTTTACCTACGGGCCAAACGTTGCCATAGCCTTTACCTACGGATTTTATTCTTAGCTACAACTCCTGAATACTCAAAAATACTCTACAAGCAATATAAACTACATGTAAGACCATGGACGGATTCGTCACGTTCCCGTGAACACAGACATGTCCTTAGTTTTGATTAATTTTGCATGTTTCATGAAGCCCCAATTTGGGAGCTTCGAACCCTAGTAATGGCAGATTCACATACATGTGTCTAAAACGAAATTAAACAATCCAGACAACTTGTAAACATCATCACGATCACGAATATATCATTAAAACTTATTAAAGATGCATGAATATGCGAAATCGAGAATTTAAAATGCAAGGGATCGGGATTACGAGTCTTTACATTTCATTGAGTTTTGATAGCTCTTGAATGGCTGGAATCGATCAATACGCACCAGGGAACACGCTGAGATGCTTTGTATGATCTGAATTAGCTTGAAACTTAGTATGCAATTTCCTTGAATATCACGGTTCTTTGAATTTTTTTAGGGTTATGATGGCTGCCAAAATCCTCTTTAGGGGTCTGTAACTGTTCTCAATTTATAAGTGAAGGCTTTAGGTTAACAAAAGTAGATTTAATCTTCACAAACTTATGAGATTTGATTTGATTTTTGGATGAATCTTTTTTGGTGTAAATCTTGCTATTTTTGAACAATATTGTATCTTCTCATTCCAATCATCACTTGGATAATTAAGGGAATATATTTGATTGATTTTTTTACTTAAAATCTAAGCAAATGAAATTTCTCATTTATTTTATTATTTTATATAATTTATTTATGATTTCAAGTCATAAAAACCATAAAATAATTAATAAAATAATAAAAATGACAAGACTCTTATTTTGGGCGTGCATGGGTTTAAGGTGAAGGTTGGATGAAAAGAAATATAGGCCCATTTGGAAATATTTGGAGTTTTGAACCCTTTTCTCTTCAGGCATACCCTTGAAAATAAGTGAACTTGTACACCTTGCCATTTCCTCATGATTCAATATTTTTTCAAGTTCTTGGACTTTTTAGAAAACTTAGCGAGTCCTCTAACCAATGTTTTTGGTCTCATGTTAAAATAATTTTCCATGCTCCTTGTGTGTCCTTTTGAAATAAATGACTTTTTGTTGACTTTTGAAAAGGACCTATAATGTTTTGGTCCATATCTCCCAAATGAAGCATTTTTAGCCTTGGCTTGTGAGACACAAAATTGTAGAGAATCAAATTTACTTAAAAATGAGCTTTGGATGGAAAATTTATGATGTTCCATGTGGGAGTTATGGCTGGAAAAATTTCAGTTGACTTTCTCCTATGAAAACCCTGATTTAGAAACTTTTGGGATTGTTGATTTCTGATCTTTCCTTGATGAACCATGATCAATTCTTGATTAAATGGTGAATGGTACTTCAATATGAGGATATTGACAAAAAATCAGGAGTTTTGACTGTACTTTGACCACAGTTGACTTTTAGGTCAACCCAGTCGACTGTTGACTTTCTGAACAATTGAGTGATCAATCCTTTGAGTTGAGACCTAAAAATTGTCATGGAGATAATGTGAGACATCATAGACCATATGGAATGCGTTGGAGCCATTGGTTCATTGATTTTCCTTCAGAACAACAAAACCCTAATTTCTGAGCCTTGTTTAGGAAAGTGTGTCTTGGAGCTTTGTACCTTGATTTGAATTTAGATAGGAGAAGTAGTATGGGAAATTTTTGGGGTATGACAGCTGCCCCTGTTCAATTTTCTTAAACCTGAAGATGTAGAGTGGTTTGTACTTCAGTCGGAACCTGAAGGTGGAAGATGATTGAACACTAGAATACCAAGAAATTTGCCTTTGCCGGAGATGGGCTGTAAGATGCCATCGAGTTTGATAGACTTGAGAATCAGAATACGTCGTACGTTAGACCATTTCTGAAGAATAGATGATTCATGTGTTAGACTGAAATTAGTTTGCATCAGCAGGTGATGTTTGGAAAACCGTGCGTTAGGCTGAAGGATGGGTCGTACGTTAGATCAGATCCAAATTGCATCCGTAGATGTCTGGAAAGCCGTGCGTTAGGTTGAAGAATAAGTCGTGCGTTAGACTAATCCACATTGCATCCTTAGATGTCTGGAAGACCGTGCGTCAGGTCAAAGAATGAGTCGTGCGTCAGGTCAAAGATCAAACCGATTAGTAGATTTCTTTTGGATTAAATTTTTTTTCAATTTTTAAATAGACATGTTATCAAGAGTTATATTTGATTCATTATTATCAAATTTTAATATTAGTTGAAAATCTTTCTTTAACAAACTTAAATAATTTTTTAACCTAACATTTATACTATTTATTTGTTAAATAGTTAACATAATAAAATCACATACTTTTAATAAATTTTAGCAATTATTTTAATATTTACAGCAAAAATATTAGCTAAAATCATATTAATATATTGTAATAAATATAGCAAAATATTAAAGATTAATTTGTTATACATTTTTAATATTATTTTATAATATTAAATATATTTGATAAATGAATGAACATTTTCTGAAGAAAAAATATTAAATAAAAAATAACATTGCATACATTTATCTGTTATAGATTTTTTTAAATATGACTTTTTTAGTATTACAATATTTCGTAAAAAAAATTGTTTTTGGAAAATCCATCAATGTTGTTTAATCAGTTTGAATGTTGTTGAATGTTGAATGTTGTTCAATCTCCAATAGTGTTGCTGAGTTGCATTGTTCAATATGTATTGAATTTTGTTGAATGTTGTTCAATAACTGTTAATGTTTTAGAGGTGTCATAGATGTTCACACGTTAACACGGTGGAAAACGTGATATATTTTTAATCTATATTATAGATTCTTTTTGCCTAATGTTGTTCTCTCTTTGTAATTGAAAAACAAATGTTCAAAGCTTCAATAGATTCTTTTCTGTTTCTGAAACATTAGGAAATAGCTATTAATTTGTTTGTTATTGGAGAATCTATGTTCATAAATTTACATGAATTTTCACATGTACTTCATTATTTGGAAAACCCATTGAAATTTGTTTATTGTTCTTCAATCTTTGTTTATTGTTAAAATGTTCGAGATGCTTATTAAATGTTATGATTCACTTTTTCACGAATCATTATTATCTTAAAAGAAATAAATGTTAAAAACCAATAAAATAAAATAAAATAAAGAAATGTTAATTTCAATGTCGCATCCCTTCTAAAACTTCTAGCTTTGTTTGTAATTGTTGTCTTGCATCACTTGGTTTACAAGCGAATACAGCTGGATTTTGGATGACCATGATTTGTATTTCAACACGATTACTTGAAGATCAATAGCAACATTAGGTAATCTCTTGAGTACTCGGTAACCTCTTAAGAACACATAGTTTATCTATGATACTTTGCCATCATTCTGATCACGAAGCTGCAAGAGAATTTGTCAAAAACTTGAGTCGGGCTGTCAGTATCGATGGCCCCAATATTCACCAATTTACCATGGGGGATAAAAAAGTAACAATGCAAGGACATCTACCTGAATCTCATACCGAACTTCACCGACAACCATGGGCGGATCTATGTATAGAGTGAGTGTGGCTATAGCCACACCAATTTTTTGAAATTTTCATATACTAGATATCCATTGTTGCATTTGTCTTACTTTTGTTTTGATATTTATTATCACTCCAATAATATTATTGTCATGGAAAAATGGAACGACATATGAGATGACAACAATTAATATTGCTTTGACAAACACATTTAGCGACATAAACAATCTTTTCTGGTAGACACACAAGTTTCTTTATAGTTGCCTAGTATTATATATGTATTTATGTTATTGTAAATTCTTATATTAAATGCTACTCTCTCCGTCCCAAAATAATTGTTACATTTTGACAAAATATTAGGTGAATTCTTATTTACCCACCTTAAAAAGGTGGGTAAAGTTACCTTTAGTGTAAAATGCATTGAAAACATCAAACAATTATTTTATATGATAAATAATTAAATACATAAAAATTAAATGGTGTCGTCTAATTGGTGGAATGTACATTACCCATCTTTTTGTGATGGGTAAATAAGTTGTCCCCAAAATATTATCCTAAAATACTTGTCACTTTAGATGATCAATTCAATTTTATACTTAATCCTTCAATTGTACCCTCTATTAAATACTCTTAATTTATTGTTTTTCACTTAACATTAATGTTAATTTTCATACACCAATAATTAATCTGGATATTTTGGTAAAGTCATTATTATCTCTTTTATTTATTGTTGTTTTTTAATCTGTGTGAATTGTTCAATTGAGACAAATATTATGAAACTGAGTGAGTATTAATTTTTACTTTTAAATAATGCTTCTGATTATTTATATTTTCTTAATATTGTGATGTGTGTTAATGGCAGGCCCGGCCCAAGCATAAGGCTGGTAAGGCAAGGGCTTTAGGCCTCATAATTTTGGGCCTTTATTTAGGCCTCAAATGCTAAAAAAAAATAGGCCTCAGTTTTTTAAATGTTAGGCATAATATCAAGTGCGTAGCGGTAATAAACTTTTTCTAGATACCAATATTTTTCTGTACGATACTTTATGGTACTATTTTCCTATTTTTAAATATGTTTATACATCACATGATGCATATATCTACACTACCTCAGAATTCAATGTGTTTTGTTTGGTTTGGGGTCTTATGATTTTCTTAATCATTACAATGATGCAATTGTTTTTTATATTGATGGTGTAAAATATTTTTAAACTGTCAATTAGTGAGAGCGTGTATCATGTTAAACTACATTTTTATTTTCAAAATACTAATATGACATGGTTGAGTGATAAAATCCTATTAAATGATTGAGTAAAATAATTTTGTAAAGTTAGTGCATTATCTTTAATCTACTTTAATATAAAAAGTATTAATATTCTATTATTGTTTATAAACAATAACAACTATCATTAATCATAAAAATTATATTTTTAAATATATAAAATTTTAAATAAAAAATTGACTTAAATTTCGCCTTAGGCCTCCAAATATGTTGGGTCGGCCCTGGTTAATGGATCCACCTAACTGCTTAAACAATATTTTAATTATTAAACAAATAATACGTGTGCTAATAATATTTTATTAAACAAATATTTAAATATTAAAATATCATTTCATTAATAAAACGTTTAAAAGTGAATTGAAGAGTTAAAAAATTAGTGTTATTTTTATTTCTTTAAATAAATTTTAGTGTTGTTTTTATGATGATTTAAGCTGGATTTATGATGGTTTAAAATTTAAATTAGCCATATTTTTTTTTAATAGCAAAGTAGAATAAATGCAACACATTTGATATGATTTATAGGTGTATAAAGTTGTTTTTAGTCTTGCTGGTAGCAACAGCAAGTGTAGAACGTGTTATTTCAGCAATGAAGTTTGTGAAAAGTTGATTATGTAATAAAATGAGTGATTAGTGGTTCAATATCGTCTTGAAACTCTATAATTTGGTTCACACTTTCTTTCATGTTTAACCAAACTAATATGTAATATCTAGATCTGCCCCTGCTGGCAGCGATACATACGAAATTTCAGTAACACGCCGCTTGTTAATTTTATTATGAACTACAGTGTGTTAGTTTGAATTTAATTCTTTATGTGTTGTTGCTGTAAGTGGGCATTTGTTTAGCCAATTTGTCTCATTTGATCCTTATCTTATTAGTCAGTTTAGTTTTTTCCCCTAAGTATGTATTAATTTTTAAAAACCAAACTATAATCACTTAGGATTTATAACATAACCAAATTTCAATTAAAATAAGTTATAAATTTGATTATGGTTGTATAACCGATCTTTTATACAAATTCAATTTTAAATTGGTTATTTTCTCAATGCTATTTTAAAATTAATTATTTATAACTAGATTAAAAACCTATTATTTTAAATTAAAAATTCAATTAATTTGTTTGTTAACCGATTATTAATATTTTCTATATTGATTCTTAAGGGTTTTTTTATAAAAAGAAATTAGTTTTGAGTGGTCATTTACATTGATATTTATTTTATGACTAACAATATACCTCCTATTTCAAAATCATTCGAAAAGTTTGAACATAAGTGAGTATTTTAGGTACTGCTGATTAGCTTAATAACTTTTACGTTAGTATGTTCTTTCGCACATAGAAGAAGACCTCTTGGACGTACATCCACGTGGGTCCCCGAGTATTTGAATACAAGTCGTATAGCTCGTCATTTAAATATTTGCATTTCATCGAGAAATGGTGAGTAAATCTACTTAATATAAATCCAAGGTTGTCATGATGACAACCTAGGACACAACCCTAACCCTAATTCTTACATGGCATCATATTAGCATCCCAATGCTTATGTGGCATCCTATTAAAATTTAGAATTTTTATCACTTTTATTTTAATTCTTCACAACAACTCCAATTCAATACCACAATTAATAATAATATTAAAATAAATAATAATAATATTAATAATAATATAATAATATTAAACCATCACTATTAATAATAATATTAATAATAATATATTAATATTAAACCATCACAAATAATAATAATAAAATAATATATCTAACTAATAATAATAGTAAAATAATAATAACAACTATAATAATAATACTAATAATAAAATAATAATATAATAACCGACAACCATAATTATAAATAATAATAATAATATATTCAATTAACACTATTATATCTTAATATCATAATTCTCCTTCTTTTATACAAAAAAATCTTTAATTCTCAAATAATAATAATAATAATAATAATAATAATAATAATAATAATATAATAATACTAAACCATCACTACTAATAATGATAATATAATATCTAGCTAATAATAATAGTAAAATAATAATAATAAATATAAAGCTTCTCAATCTAAACCAAAATAAAAAATTTATATTTATTTTAAATATAAATATCAAATATATGTTGCTTTAAAAAATTGTCAAAAAAATATATCATAATTTTTTTATAATTTATAATTTAGATTGATCTACTTTTATATGTATTATAAATTTAATAATTAATTAAATTTAATTAAACATTTTGAAAATTTATAATAAATAATATGATAAAAAAATCTGAATTGAATTGACCTACATATAATTTATAATTTAGATTGATCTACTTTTATATGTATTATAAATTTAATAATTAATAAAATTTAATTAAACATTTTGAAAATTTATAATAAATAATATGATAAAAAAATCTGAATTGAATTGACCTACATATAATAGAAAAATATCAAATATTAAGCATTTAAGTTATATATAACAAGGCTTCTCAAGCTAAACCAATTTTCTAAATTTTTTATATTTTATAGAATTTATATTTATTTTAAATATGAATCTCAAATAAATTTTACATTAAAAACTGTCAAATAAATACATTATTAATTTCTTAAAATTAATATCCCGATTAACATTATTTAAAGTATTTTACAATAATATTATATGTATTATATGAATCTATTGTCTATTAAAAAAGTTATAATCGAAATGAGTTTATGGATTCTAATAAATATAAATATATAAAATGTTACAATAATATTTGAAATAAATAATAATAATTTTATAAACAACTATAATATATAATTCAAATGTATTGAACATTATGGAATTGACAAAAAAAACTACATTAATTAATTTTGTATAATTTACAATTTTAGTTCAAAAAATACTGATAATATGTGAAAAAACTTATAATTACTGTAATATAATTTTAAATCTCTCTATTTTTTTATCCTATCTCTAACTCTCTATTTAATGTAAATTAAAATATTACTATAATGATTTTTTTAATTGGTAATAAATCACTTAAATATAACTCTTTCGGTTACGATTTGATCAGTTACAAATAATGTACTTAAAAGTCTTATATCAAAAATAATTACTCACTTTATTATTGATTATGATTATATATATATATATATATATATATATATATATATATATATATATATATATATATAAAATACAATCGTAAATATATATTTAATAATTTAATGATTTAATAAAATTGTGAATCTCTCCTTTTTTTATTTAATTGAATTAAAATATTAAATTATTAAATATATTTTTTAATTCAATTATATACCACTATTTTTTCTAGCAATATTAATATTATTTTATTAACGTGTTACCTTTTTTTTCATTATTCATATTCTATCATATTATTTACTAAGAGACAAATGCATTTAATAAATTCATTTCTATTTTATATTTTGTAACGTAACATAACATATATCATTCTATTATATTGACTTTATTAAATTTTATGCGTTACAAATTTATGAATGGAAAAAGTTGTCATATTTTGAATTCATTCCTATCCAATTTATTATTTCATATAAAATAGAAGCTGTATATATTTAGCATTTGTTACTCATAAACTCATTCACCAATTTGTCCATATTTTCTCTCATTATAGTCTACAATTCAACCATGTTCTTTTAAATATCATTTTTATTTTATATTTATTTTCATATTTTTTTACGTATCATTTTATTTCATTATTTATTGTTTTAACAATTTTGCAATCTTTATAAAATTGCAGTGTTCACATGGAAATTCATTCCTCCCAATCCCAATTAGATTAAGCTAATGCAGTGGATTGCATCCATTCTGTTCTGTTTATTGGAAATCTGGACCACATTGCTCAGGACTGTCGTATGTTGTCAGCTGGTTTTAGAGTAGCATCTATCATGTATTTGAATAGAAGTTTCTTAGTTGAGGCTATATAGATGGTTGGGTTGGGAAAGTTGTTGGGTCTAGGAGTTGGCATGGAGATATTTCTTTAGATGAATTGTATCAGTCTGTTGTTCTTTTTCTGCTTTTCTTCCTTAATGAAAAGTCATTTACCTACAAAAAAGGTGAGTTTGTATATAAGTTTTATGTAATATTTTATTTTATTATTTATTATTTAAACAATTTGACAATCCTTTATAAAATTTTAATATTTGTATTATAATTTATTTCTTAAGACATTTATAAAAGGTGAATGTATATGATATAAATTTCTAATTTTTTTTATAACTTTGATGTTGTAAAATATTTTAGTTTTTTCTATCTTTGATCATCTATTTTGTTACAGTAATTAAAAGTATAAATATGAAAAGAAAATAATACATTTGTAAGGACAAATCAATTGTGAGAATCTTACTCAATCTAGAAGGAGAGAATGTGTAAATTAGATAATATCAACTATCAATTTTAAGACAGTGATGTGGGAATCCGAATATCAATGTTTGCAGGATGTTTAGTTTTACGATGAATGTTTGGTCAAATGATATTTAAAATATTTTTTCACGAAAAATATTTAAAATTTTCTACATAACTATCGCATTTTTATAATGCTTAGTTAATTTTAATCATCTAACCAGTCTATTAAAATATTGTTCTAAACTCTTATAAAAATATTTATAGATCACACACTAAAGAGATCCTCATATCTGAGTAGAAATTGAACCCAGGACTTCTCAATAATAATATAAAAGTTATTAATTTTTCAATAAACATTTGATTTTTTTTTAATTTGCTTTAATACTTTTAATTTCATCATAATAATGATTCTTTATGACAATATTAATTTATCAAAATCTATTAAACATCACAATTGTTTAAGTATAATATTTTAAAATGCTTCTTATCTTTTCAATGCTTACAAGGGCCCGATTGAATAATTTGAAACCATTAATAAATGGACAAAAAAGAATCTCTTAGTCGTATACCCATGCGGATTCTTAAGTATTTGAATACGAGCCGTATATCTCACAATTTTAGTACTACTCATCCACCTAAAAATAACTTCAACAAATTAAATACATTTTTTATCTCCGAACTACGAGACTCTGAATTTCCCATTGCACTCAAAAAACCTTATGCAAATGATTTCAAAATCTTGTCGAACACATTTATAACAAATTTACTTATTGTACATGAGAAATTTATTAATAATGAATTGAATTCATTACAAATAAATAAAGAAATAATAATCGTTACTTAAAAACTGTTTTTTGAGTTAATATATTACTTGATTGTTTCAAAAATACTTTGTTATATTTATTCGAGTAAATATTAATATGATTTTTACTAATAATTTCTTTGACAAAAATTATATTTTTAGTATAAACATATAAAATATTTTGAATAAATTATTGAAATATATAAATAAATAGTATAAATGTGTTGTTAAATGAATTATTTAATCTACTATCTAACATATATTAAAAGATTGACCAAACTTCCTAAATTGCCCTTTCTTCAAAATAAATTTACACTACAAAATGGACAATTTGGTAACTAACAAAATAACCCTTCACCTTTTTACCTTTTGCACCAAGTGTTCCACTCTCATTGGTCCACCAACTTTCTACAACATAATACACTACCTCATTTTCTCTCTCCTTATAAAGTACAATTTCAATTGAAAATATAATATAGTTGCATATTTATGATTATTATTCATTTATAATTGAATCATTTATTTTAAATTTACATATTTTTAAATATATTTTATACAATATTAAATAAATTTACATGATATTAGGTTGTAGTTTACGGGTCACTATCAATATAATACATATTTTATTTATTTTTTCAAATGTTAAAATTCTTTTTATTCTTTTTCCGTCTCATGGATCAATTTTTTTCTTTGCTTAATATTTAATAATTAAGTAATTCATTTTAAATTTATTTGTATAATGTATTTTTTTAATTTTAAAAACATAATACATCTACTATCTAACATATATTAAAAGATTGACCAAACTTCCTAAATTGCCCTTTCTTCAAAATAAATTTACACTACAAAATGGACAATCTATAAAATAAGAAAATACAAGTACCTGGCAAAGACCAAGATGCCCTTTGGTTAAAAAATGCCACCTATTATTTTGAGGGTCAAAATGAGTCCAAATAATACTTTTTGGGACTAAATTCTGACTTTGGTTATCATCTAACTCTTAGTTTCTTATGCAGCTCTCTCTATTGGTCAACTAATGTACTATTTGTCCTATTGTTTGTGATCTAACCGAACAGAGGGAGGATAGTTGCTCCTCTAAACACAGACTGTACCCTTTTTTCATGTTTTCCTTACTCCCAATGTTGCTTTCTAATCACAATCCCAGATGCAATGTTGGAGACTTTCTCACTCTTCCTCTTCTGTCTTCACTCTTCCCTCTCTTCCTCTTCTTTCTTCACTCTTCCCTCTCTTCCTCTTCTTTCTTCACTCTTCCCTCTCTTCGTCTTCTCCCTATTCGTCTTCCTCCTTCATCTTCTTCTTCCTTCTCCGTCTCCTTCTTCATTGTTATTATTGAGTTTCAGACATGTTTGATTTTGATTTTGATTTGATGTTTGTTGTTTCAGGTTTGGTGGTGTTGACTCACGCGAAAGAGGGAAGCTTCGCCGACGGTGCGGTTATCTGAACATAAGGTGAGCATCTTCTTCTTCAGATCTGGGGTTTTTTATTGTTACTAAGTGGTGATGAAGAGGGTTTTGATGTTCTCAGTTTACTGAGTGTTGAAGGATATGAAGATGATGTTATGGTTCCAGAACTTTGGTGAGATTTTTCTGATTTTTGTTCTTTGTGTTTTTGGATCTACGGATCTGTTGTCTTTTTTTCTTCTTCTACAAAAATCTCTAAAGGATTTTAAGTATTTGGAAAATGACGGTAACATTTAGGGTTTCATTATGATCTTTGTGGCTATGGTTGTGTGTTTGTGTGAATAGTTATTGTTTTTGCAACAATTTGAGAAGGGTTTCTGGAAAATGAAGAATGAAAATCTTAGGGTTTCATTGTTTGTTTCTCTGTGGCTGATTTCGGGTGAACAGTGGTCTCTGAGGTATGGACAACCCAAAGGTTAGTGCATAGATTAGACCTTTTATAATGTGGGTTTTTTTCGTTGGTTGATGTCATGTTGATTACCTTGAATATTGTTTGATATTGCAAATGTTCAAATCTGCAGATTTTATGTTATCACTGACAAACCTAACCAATATTCCAATATGTGCTGAATGGTTTTTGGATTTGGTCATGTTGAGATGGTGAAAGAGAGCTGCTATTTTGTTTATTTTTGCAATATTGACAACCTGTTCAGTTTCAGTTTTCCGATTTAAGGCATGTCAGAGCTTGCCCACCATATGTTTGATGAAAAGCAGGAATGACACAGTGGTTGTCGTTGCTGCGTTTCATGGTCTGAGGTTTGAAAGACCCAGTCAGGTTTGAGAGCAGTAGAGCACGGGATGATATCGATAGCTACTCTTCGTAATGGTTCAGCAACTGTCAATGTTGTGGCCAAAATGCAGGTAAGTTGTTAGTTAAAAGCGTCTAGCCTTTTATTATCGCGGCAAGTGTGTGCATTTTAATTCTGTCAAGTCTACTTAAATTCATAAACTAAACCATTAGCACATTCAATTGGTGTATTTGAAGTAATCAGGTACCGGCAGTGGATGTGTGGTGATAGCGTTGATGCAGTTTTGCGGTTGTCGCCGTAAGTGTGTGCATTTTAATGTTGTAATAGAGTAAATTGGTTATATTAATTTGTATTTTATTTGTGCATAGTTCAGGGTTCCTTCCTCTTTCTATTTAGAGGTACATAAAAAGTCAGATCCTCAACTATGGGATAGGGTAACTGTTGCAAAGTTATGAAGTCGAAGAGGAAAGGAACCATGATGATATATGTGGGTGTGTGTAGGGAAAATGAGGTAAGTGAAGCATAGTTTTAACATGTTACTGATACATTTAATATATTAGGTGTTTGATTGATTTTTCACTTGAGATATGGATGCAGGTCGAGAAAACATCGTCATTGGTGGCGGAATGGACGGTGGAACTAGCACAGGTGGTGCTCTGATTATTATTGGTGTTGCAAAATTAATGGGTATACTGACTGTTGGGATTGTGACCACCTTTTTTTCATATGAAGTTAGGCAAATAAAGAATATATGTTTCTTTCCTTTAGTTTTGTAGTGCACTTGTATTTTTTTGTTGCTATATTTGCTTAATTTATTTCTTTTCTAGTGTGTGAATGTAGACAGCACCCTGTGAATGTTGCAAAACAAACTTTTGTAGGCAGCACCCTTTGAAGAGGATCATCTAAAGGTAAAATGCGAGTATCATACGAGAACAATGTGGCATTCTATCACAGGTTGTGGAGGTTTCAAGATCAAAGTGCAAAGGTTAATTGATGTCATGCCATTAGTTCTGAAACCATGCAATGAGGACAGCAAGGGATCTCCGAAACCCTTTAAGATCATGTACCACAAGGAAAGCATCAGATAGCTTACGAGTAGATATCACCATTTCCCTGTGAAAATGCAGAAGTAACGCCTTGGAATTACAATATTGCCACACATACAAGTGGAAGCACAGAAGAAATAAGAGATAAATCTGAAAAGACTGCATTTTGTGGAGAATTATATATATATATATATATATATATATATATATATATATATATATATATATATATATATATATATATATATATATATATATATATATATATGAAAGAAAATTTATAGTTGTGCTTTATCTGTTGGTGTTGATCCAACTGTTGCTGCTACTATATAGTTCATAAAGCTATTGGAGATAGGCTTCATTGTGTTTTTGTTGACAATGGCTTGCTCAGGTTGGTTACCACTGGTGTTAGATATTGAAAGAAGAGAGGGAGTTTTTTTGTTGTTGTGTTGTTTACTATTGTTGTTGTTGCTGTTGTGTATAGGTTTAAGGAGCAGGAAGGGTGATGGAAACGTTTGAGAAGGATCTTCATTTATCGGTTGTTTGTGTTGATGCGGTATATCCAACCGGTGTTTGGCATGCAGTAACTTCTGTGTGTGATTTGGAGGTCTTCACTTCATCACTTGAAATTTTTTGGATAATGCAGTGAGTTGATAGGCTTGTGAGCTGAGTGCAAGTTAGCTTATAGGATCTGGTATGAACTAATATGCTATTGCTTCTATTTCTTTTCCTTTGCATTGGATGCTTACTTTTGTGCATAGCAGATCTGGTGTATGTGTGAACATGTCCAGTAGCATGTTTGATGTTCAGTTGTAGCCGGATTTTGGAATATAACTCAACAAGGTCATCACATGATGAAGTTATGGCTTCTCTGCTCCTTCATGTAATGCTGTCAATGGCTTTTTTTCTATGATATTATTGATTATGGATTGAGTTAAAATTCGGTCGCGGTTTGGTGATGCTAAATCAACTAGATGACTGAGCTAAAAAAACTGATTGACATTTATCCTAGCATCAAAGATAAGCTTGTGTTTCCTATGGATGATTATCAAGCTTATGGTTGAAGAAATTTGGCTTTTAAAATTGCTGGTGAGAGTGATACCTTGCATACATTCAGCTGCTTCACGATAGACGAAATGAAGGTATCGAATCAAACGTTGCGCTGAGCATTAATATTTTCCAAATATTTTCATTTTTTCTGTAACCTTAGATCTGCGAAATCTATGTCCTAGAAGGAGTATTTTAACTCATTGTCCGACAACACAATGCAAAACAAAGCAAGAGGCTATTGCAGTTTTATATTTCTTTGCATTATATTTATGATTTTTAACTTCTTGGTTTGAAATTGAAGATATGATTCACTGTTGCAATGGATTAGTTTGTAAATCAGAAACCTCTTTGGAAATATTCATGATAATTAAGAAACCTCTTTGCAGGCCAACTCTGCATCGAAATCAACACCGAAGAAAGAATCCTAACATTGTTACGAGAGACCTATGAAGACTAAAGAAACCTCTCAGTATTTTTAAGAAGCCAAAACTATATGTTTAGAAAAAAATTGTTACGAGAGACCTATGAAGACTAAATAATGATGCACTCCTGCACCTAAGAATGTAGTTGAATTTTTTTTCTATTAAGTCTTGAAAATTAAATGTCTATTTGATCAAGCTAACCGGATTTGGAATTAGTTATTGTACAAGGATATGAAAAAAAAAAAAAAATCAATTTTAAGTATAAAGATGGCTAGATTAATATTTTAATTGTATTATAACTTTAGACTCTCTCACCAAATTGCTTTTTAAGTCATCTATATCTATCTACCTGTAAGAGAAAATGATAAAAAAATATCTTATTTAATATGTGATGTTTAAGGTGGAAAGAGATACAATATTTCTTATAATAGACAAATCATACCTTGAATATATTATTTATTCAATAGTTTAGGTTTCAGGATGATTATATATTTTATTAAATTAAATTTTAATTTATCGATATTTTAAAAAATATAGTCTTTTTTGTCAAGCTGAATCATTTATTCGTTAATAATTATAATATAATCTTTTTAAAATAAATCACCGTTTAAAAATATTTTAATGCAGGTTAACATATATATATTATTAAGGTTAAGAGCATCTATAAAAAAAAAAAATAAAGTGTCAGTTAATATTCTTGTGTTACTTTTATATAAATATTTGATGATTATAAATATTTATAAATTAACTATGTACATTCCACATTTGCATTTGAGAATTGTGAACATGTCCCTCTTTTTTATGTGCAACAAGAATATTTTTGAAAGGATTAAAAGCAACCTATAAATGATAGATGATTAAACGCACTACTAAACACACGGATAATACACCAGTACCGTGTGAACGCACGGGTAATCATATCAATATTCGTGCGAACACACGAGTTTTAGTATTTTTTTTATATATTTTAAATCATAGTCCAAATTTTAATAAATACAACATTATTCTTAATTCTTTTATATCATTCTCTTTTTGAACTTTTATATTTTCAACTAATTTTAATTTTAAAATTATGTTTGTCTCATTTATTAAACTTTATAAATCTTTTTATTATTACAATTCTATCAATCTTAATAAAACATTTTTTCTATTTTTCACAATTCTTTTTTTTTACAAATTATTTATTTAATAGTTTTTTTTAACAAAAGAAATTTTTAAAAAATTATAAAATTATCTTGCGGTCTATTTTTTTCAACAATATTTTGATCTTTTTTAATTTGTTTGAATTTTCATGGCAAACTGGTGACATATCCGCGATCCACACCAGAATCTTACGGACGCACGAGTTTCTATGAATATATATTATTTTTGATTTTTTTCAATTTACTATTTTTGTATAAACAAATAAAACATTTATATTTCAATTTCATATGAAAACACTTTTCGATTTTTTTACTTAATACTATATGTATCTGATAAACACAATCCAACCCACAACAGAACCCGTGCGGACGCACGGGTTTCCCACTAGTTTGGTAACTAACAAAATAACCCTTCACCTTTTTACCTTTTGCACCAAGTGTTCCACTCTCATTGGTCCACCAACTTTCTACAACATAATACACTACCTCATTTTCTCTCTCCTTATAAAGTACAATTTCAATTGAAAATATAATATAGTTGCATATTTATGATTATTATTCATTTATAATTGAATCATTTATTTTAAATTTACATATTTTTAAATATATTTTATACAATATTAAATAAATTTACATGATATTAGGTTGTAGTTTAAGGGTCACTATCAATATAATACATATTTTATTTATTTTTTCAAATGTTAAAATTCTTTTTATTCTTTTTCCGTCTCATGGATCAATTTTTTTCTTTGCTTAATATTTAATAATTAAGTAATTCATTTTAAATTTATTTGTATAATGTATTTTTTTAATTTTAAAAACATAATACACTACCGGATTCTCTTTCTCTTTATAAAGTACAATTTCAATTGAAAATATAATATAGTTGCATATTTATGATTATTATTCATTTATTATTAAATCGTTCATTTTAAATTTACATGTTTTTAAATATATATGATACAATATTAAATAAATTTACTTGATACTATGTTGTAGTTTACGGGTCACTATCAACATAATACATATTTTATTTATTTTTTCAAATATTAAAATTCTTTTTATTCTCTTTCCGTCTCATGGATTAATTTTTTCTTTGTATAATTATTTAATAATTAAGTAATTCATTTTAGGTTTCTTTGTATAATGTATTTTTTTAATTTAATTAGCATGATGAAAAATGTATTTATCTCACGGGTCACTAACAAGAAAATATTTATTTTAGTTAATCAATCATTATTTTAATTCAAGAGACAAAATCTTTATTTTTAAATATTAATTTTTTCTCCATCTCACACTACAAGAATTTTTTTTTTGCGACATATAGGTTGCGACATGATTTTAAAAAAAATCGGAAACATTGTACGACGGTTGTAGGCCCAACTGCCCTTAAAAGAAAATTGCGACAGTTCAACAACGGTCGCCCCCAAATATATTTATGGTTATTATTTGAAGATTCTAAATTACTACATATTTTTTTTAGTTATTTACACAATATCATAATTAAGTTACCCATCCTCAAAATATATGCTGTTGAAATTTTTCATATAATTCAAAAAATACTACACCATAAATAATGCACTCGTGCGACAGCACGGATCTCTGACTAGTTTTATTAAAGAAAGATTTTCAACTCAATATTGGGATTTGATAGTAATGAATATCTTTTAAACACGTGTATTGTTAGTTTTATTTTATCCAAAGATTTAGTTTAGATTTAGTTTACAATAATTGTTACTTATCATCGAAGGAATCTAAAAAACTTTTATAAATTGAGATTGAAACCTAGTAATGTAAGTACATTGTTTTTTTTTGACGGTACAGTAAGTACATTCATATTAACGAAGAAATCTGAAGGAAAAAAAAGGTTATAAATCATGTCTACCACCTATCTACTCCAAAAAAAACCAAAGAAAACGACTGCGTTTAAGAAGAAACTCTAATTTGGAGGAAATCAACAATGATCCACTTCCGAATCTTCCTATCGATCTCGTCGCTGAAATCTTCTGTAGGCTACCTGTGAAACTTTTGTACAGCTCCGATGCATGTGCAAGTCATGGAATTCTCTAATCTCCGATCGCAGTTTCACCAGAAAGCACCTCAGCCTCTCCACCACTCGCCGTCTCCATTCCGCCGCATACGAACATAAACCCGACGGGTTGGTTCACAATTCTTACCCACTCGAATCGGTTTTATCAACTAAAGTCAAACAACAGCGTCTCCCTTTCAACAGCATCCTTGCTTCTTGTGACGGCATCCTTTGTCTCTGCGATAAACGTAAAGCTTTTGTTGCATTGTGGAATCCTTCTATTAGAAAATTCAAGGAATTACCCCCTTTCAAAAACACTCGAATTCTTAACCGGGTTTATATGACCTTCGGCTTCGGCTATGATCGCGTTTCTGATAATTACAAAGTGGTTGTTCTTTACTACTCCGAATCTAACTTGCTTGACACAACTAAAGTAAAAGTTCATACTTTGGGCACCAATTTTTGGAAAACCAGTGAGAGCTTTCGTTTTGGTGCTGTTTGTTATGAACAACCTGGAACGTATGTATGCGGTACCATTAATTGGATGGCCTATACTGAATGGACTCGCAAAGGTCCCCTCTTCATTGTTTCTTTTGATTTGGGAAACGACTCTTATCAGAAGCTTCTGCCTCCTGATCATACTGAGATCAGTCCGGATTACTTGACATTGTCTGTCTTGAGGGACTGCTTGTGCTTAATTTCTGATCATCATATTTGGGTCATGAAGGAATATGGAATTCAAGTCTCTTGGACTAAACTCTTCTCCTTTTCATGCATACAAGATCCTACTAAGGATTATAGTTTGTCCAATGCGTTGTATATTTTTGAGGATGGCCAACTGCTGCTGGAAATTCTAGACGATTGGAAAACGAAGTGGATTGTTTATGATCCAAACAATGATACTTTTATGGTTACTAGGTTTACAAACATCCTAAATGTCTGCCTTGAAACTTTGATTTCACCTTGTTCTTAATGCTAGGATGTTTTATTTTCTACTCCTATTTCATGGATTATTGTAATTTATGTTTGTCATTGTTGTTTAGTCCCTCATCTTGTATTAAATTTATATATTTCACAACAATTCACGGCCGTAATACCACTCCATAATTGTTGTTTTGATAGCATCACCATATGAAACTCTCATACCCTTTCATGCTATATTTATTTACCAACGGAAGTAAAGTCTATTACATATGGCATGCATTTCCACCCCGGGGCAAACAATACTGCGGTTTCTGCCATTTAACTCTCATCTCATATTCCTAGCTGCTACATAGTAATTATGCTGGTAGGATCATGTGTACATCATTCTAGTATAGTGTTTCCCTATCCTTCCCCCCTCTGGGCACAGTAGCTTCGAAGGGGAAAGGTGTTCGCTGCTGCTGTCTCGATAAGCCTCCCCACCCTATGCAGAATTGAGCACGAGGAATGAGAGGATCACATTGTCGACACCGACATTGAATAAAAAGTGATTTTGATGCATTAGCTATAAATTCAATTTGATTTTTCAGTTAAAATGTTTTGGATGCTTATTAAATGTCATGATTCACTTTTGCTAAATATTTGAATGAATCATTATATCTTAAAGAAAGAAATGTTAAAAAAATGTTAATACTTTAGAACAGTTCAACAGAGAAATATATCAATGACAGAAATATACCAATGCCGCATCCTTTTGAACCTTCTAGCTTTGATTGTAATTGTTGTCTTGCATCGCTCGGTTTACAAGCGAGTACGGCTGGATTTTGGATGACCAGGATGTGTACTCCAACATGATTCCTTAAAGATCAATAGCGACATTCGGTAATCTCTTGAGCACGCACACACCTTAAAGATCAATAGCGACATTCGGTAATCTCTTGAGCACGCACACACAGTGCCATCATTCTGATCACAAAGCCGCAATGTTTATGTGTTGTTCTTATGTATTGTTGCTGTCAGTGAGCATTGTTTGGCCAATTTGTCTCATTTAGTCTTCTTTTATCTTATTAGACGGTTTAGTTTTTTTCTCCTAAGTGTATATTGTGTATTTTGAAAAACTAAATCACAATTACTTCTGAACTATTTAAATGGTTAAGATTTATAATATAATTATATTTCAATTAAAATTGATTATAAATTTGGTTATGAATGTGTATCCAATTTTTTATACAAATCCAATTTTAAATTGGTTATTTTTTTATTACTATTTTAAAACTAATTATTTATAATTAGATTAAAAACCTATTATTTTAAGTTAAAAATTCAGTTTATTTTTTCTTAACCGGTTATTAATATTTTCTAAATTGAATCTTAAGGTTTTTTTTATAAAAAGAAATTTGCTTTGAGTGGTCATTTTACATTCATTTTTCTTTTTTGAGTAACAGTATACCTCATAATTCAAAATCAATTGAAAAGTTTGAATTTAAGTGAGTATTGAAAAGTTTGAATTTAAGTGAGTATTTTAGATACTGCTTATTAGCTTAATAGATTTTACATTAGAATCTAGTTCAAGTATTCACATTTCACAGTAAATAAACCAACGTAGTGTGTTCTTTCGCATATGGAATAAGGTCTCTTGGACGTCTCCGAATATTTGGATACAAGCCGTATAGCTCGTCGTTTAAATACTCGAATTTCATTATGGAATTGTGAATAAATTAGTCTCAAATATTTTCAAAAATAGACGAAAAAGGATCTCTTAGACGTATACCCATACAGATTCTTAAGTATTTGGATACAAGTCATATATCTCGCAATTTGAGTACTACTCATCCACCTAAAAATAACTTCAACAAATCAAATACCTTTTTTACCCCCGAATTACGAGGCGCTTAATTTTCCATTGCACCAAAAAAAAATTTATGCACAAGATTTTGAAATCTTGTCGAGCACATATAACAAATTTATTTTTAGTCCTTTAGTTATTTTCCATGAGAAATTTATTAATATTGAATTGAATTCATTACATATAAATAATAAAATGACAAGATAAATGAACCTTACTTGAAAAATCTGTGATATCATGGAAGCTGAGGCATGTACTAATAGCTCATGGGTGATGAAGAGTATTCGGAACATGAGAGATCTGACCATACAGTTCAAGATTATTTGGGAGAAAATGTTGAACAAAAGCAAATTTAGTAGTAAGAACAAGTGTGAAGTTATGATAAATGACAATACGAGGGTGAATTGGGGATTCTTGCTTAAGGACAACTGTGCTAGGCCTCGAACAATTCATACACTATGCCTCACCTGCCATGGAAAGTTGAGTACGAAGGATAGGCTCGGTTGATTTGGTATGATACAGGATAAAATCTGCAACTTATGTATGACTGAAGAAGAATCCATAAGTCACTTGTTCTTTGAATGCAGGAAAATACAAGAGATTTAACGGCATATTTTACAATGACTAGAAGTGAAGCATATTCCAAAAAAAAAATGGCCTAAGGAATTGAAATGGCTTTTGGATTATACAACAAAGAAAGGATGGAATTTAAGAATTATGAAGCTGGCAATTGTAGAAACCCTTTATGCAAGACAGTATAGAAACGAGAATTTTTTTGACAAAGATATACATAGAAACATTGAGGATAGTATATTTGATTGTATAGATTATAGAGAGACCATATAGCTAAATTGATGCTTTAGTTATCAAGTTGGTTTTTGTAGTCTTATGGGAGGAGCATTTAGTTCCAAAACTAAGTCAATCTCAAAGTGTAATGCATAGAGCTATGTGGTGCAGAATATAATAAATTATGCTTCAGCATCAAATCAAAGTGAGCAAAAATGTTTGATTATACCAAAGAAGCTAAAGGCACCTACCTCTAAAATCACAAGAAGATACAAAGCCATACATCTAAATCATACTTATAATCTTCAAAAATATAATTACGGGGAATTATATAAATGTAATACAAGATGAGGGATTAAACAACAAAGACAAACCAATAATATAAATGAAAATTACAATAAATTTATCAAGGTTGAAATTGACGACTAGTTAACAATAATTGATGAAGTAACCGGTAATCATAACTAGCAAGTTGAAAATAAAACACATAAATTTACATATATGCTTAAGTGGCATAGCATTGCATCTATATACATCCTAGCATTAAGAACATGGTGAAATCAAAGTTTCAAGACAGACATTTAGGTAGTTTTTAAACCCAGTAACCATAAAAGTATCATTCTTTGGATCATAAACAACCAACTTCGTTTTCCAATCCACATGAGTTTCCAGAAGCATCAAAAATATACAATACCCTGGACAAGATATAACACCTAGTAGGATGTTGCATGTATGAAACCGAGAACAATTTAGTCCAAGAGTCATGAATTCCATATTCCTTCATGACCCAAATATGATGATCAGAAATTAGGCACAAACAGTCCCTCAAGACAGCCAATGTTAAGTAAAGCTGACAGATCTCTGGATGATCAGGAGGCAAAAGCTTCTGATAAGACTCCTTTCCCAAATCGAAAGAAGCAATTAAAAGCGGACCTTGCTGACGCCGTCCAGTATAGGCAATCCAATTAAGTGTACCTCTTACATGTGTTCCAGATTGCTCATCAAAGACATGTGTTCCAGAAGGAAAGGTCGGAATGGTTTTCCAAAAATTGGTGCCCAAAGTATGAATTTTAACTGTAGTTATGGTAGGGAAATCAGGTTCGGAGTTGTAAAGAACAACCACTTTATAATTATCAGAAACGCGATCATAGCCAAAGCCGTAGGTCGAATAAACCTTGTTAAGAATTTCAAAGTTTTGAAAAGGGGGAGATTCCTTGAACTTTCTAATAGAAGGATTCCAGAATAAAGCTAAACAGTTAGGCTTATCGGAAATACAAAGTATGCCGTCACAGGAACCAGCAATACAGTTCAAATGAACCCAGCGTTCTGGGACTTTGGTTGATCTATTGGTTAAAACCGATTCGAGTGGGTAAGAATTGTGAATAAACTCGCGTGGTTTATGCTGGTAATGGAGGCGGCGAGTGGTTGAGAGGCTGAGGTGCTTTCTGGTGAAACTGCGATCGGAGATTAGAGAATTCCATGACTTGCACATGCATCGGAGTTGTACCAGGAGTTTTACAGGTAGCCAACAGAAGATATCAGGGACGAGATCGATAGGAAGATAAGGAAGTGAATCATTGTTGATTTCTGATTCTAACTCCGCCGTCGCCATCTCCGATTCTAACTCCGGCACCAAATAAGGGTTTCTTCTTAAACGCAGTCGTTTTCGGCTGGTTTTATTGTTAGGTAGATAGGTGGTAGACATGACTGATGATTGGAGTACTTTACTCCTCTCATCTCATCATCTCTATTTCTTATTTATAACAATTTTTTCCAAATTTTTCTTCCTTAGTAGTAACAATGTATTACTAGTTTATCGCTTAAAAAAAACAAATAATACAATGTAGTACTAGGTTATATATATTCCACGTGTATTATCAAATAAATTTTTAAAAAATCAAACCAATTAGTAGATTTCTTTTGGATTAAATATACTTTTTTTTATTTTTATTTAATCAATTGTTAGTTGATCCAGTGGTGATTGACGCTTATGGTTCGATTCCCGCAACTACGATCGGGAAGTGGATGAAATTACTTGATGCCACCCCGGAACCGGACTAAACCAGTGGTATAAAGAAAAAAATATACATAGCAAAATATTAAAGATTCAATTGTTATACTATTTTAATATTATTTTATAATATTAAATATATTTGAAAAATGAATGAAAATTTTCTGGAAAAATATATTAAATAAAAAATAGCATTGCATATAATTATCTGTCATAAATTTTTTTAAATGACTTTTTTAGTAGTCCACATATTTCATAAAAAAACTTTGTTTTCCGAAAATTCATTGATGTTGTTGAATGTTGAATGTTGTTCAATCTCTTATAGTGTTGCTGAGTTGCTATGAATGTTGTTCAATATTTGTTACTAATGTTTTAGAGTTGTCATAGCTTCCATAGATTAAATCTTTTATGTTTCTGAAACATTAGGAAATAGCTACTAATTTGTTTGTTATTGGAGAATCTATGTTTATAAACTTACATGAACTTTCACATGTACTTCACTATTTGAAAAACCCATTGAAATTTGTTTACCGTTCTTCAATCTTTATTTATTGTTAAAATGTTCTAGCATGCTTATTAAATGTTATGTTTCACTTTTGCTAAAGATTTGAATGAATCATTATTATCATAATAAAAGAAAGAAATGTTAAAAACCAATAAAATAAAATAAAAGAAAGAAATGTTAATTTCAATGCCGCATCCCTTCGGTACCTTCTAGCTTTGATCGTAATTGTTGTCTTGCATCACTTGGTTTACAAGTGAGTACGGCTGAATTTTGGATGACCAGGATGTGTACTCCAACATGATTCCTTGAAGATTAATAGCGACATTTGATAATCTCTTGAGCGCACACAATTTACTGATGATACTTTGCCATCATTCTGATCACAAAGCCGCAAGAGAATTTGTCAAAAACCTGACCCAGGCTATCAGTATCGGTGGCCCCGATATTCACCAATTTACCATGGGGTATAAAAAAAATAACAATGCAGGGATATCTACCAGAATCTCGTACCGAATTTCACTGACAGCGATACATACGAAATTTCAGTAACACACAACTTGTTAATTTTGTTATGAACTAGAGTGTGTTAGTTTGAATCTAACTTTTTATGTGTTGTTCTTATGTGTTGTTGCCGTCAGTGTGCATTGTTTGGTCAATTTCATTTAATCTTCGGCCAATTTCATTTAATCTTTATCTTATTAGTCAGTTTAGTTTTTTTGCCCCTAAGTAAGTATTGATTTTGAAAAACCAAACTATAATCACTTAGGATTTATAACATAATCAAATTTTAGTTAAAATTAGTTATAAACTTGATTATGGTTGTATAACCAATCTTTTATACAAATTCAACTTTAAATTGGTTATTTTCTCAATGCTATTTTAAAACTAATCATTTATAATTAGATTAAAAAGCAGTTATTTTAAGTTAAAAATTCAATTAATTTTTTTATTAACTGATTATTAATATTTCCTAAGGTTTTTTTTATAAAAAGAAATTTATATTGAGTGGTCATTTACATTGATATTTTTTTTTATGACTAACAATATACCTCCTAATTCAAAATCGATTGAAAAGTTTGAATTTAAGTGAGTATTTTAGGTGCTGTTGATTAGCTTAATAACTTTTACATTAGTGTGTTCTTTCGCACATAGAAGAAGGCCTCTTGGACGTACATCCACGTGGGTCCCCGAGTATTTGAATATAAGTCGTATACCTCATCGTTTGAATACTCGTGTTTCATCAGGAAATTGTGAGTAAATTAGTCTCAAATATTTTTCAATAAATGGACAAAAAAGGATCTCTTAGTCGTATACCCATGCGAATTCTTAAGTATTTGGATACGAGCCGTATATCTCACCATTTGAGTACTACTCAGCCACCTAAAAATAACTTCAACAAATCAAATACCTTTTTTATCTTCGAACTTCGAGGTTCTGAATTTCTATTGCACTCAAAAAAATTTATGCACAAGATTTCGAGAAAAAAAAATTATGCACAAGATTTCGAAATCACATTTATAACAAATTTATTTTTAATCCTTTACTTATTCTCCATGAGAAATTTATTAATAATGAATTGAAATCGTTACAAATAAATAAAGAAATAACAAGATAAATGAACCTTCACTACTATATTTATTACAATAAATCAATAGGATTTTAACTAATAATTTCTTTGACAATATATATTTTTTACTATAAACATATAAATTAATTTCTTTGACAATATATATTTTACTATAAACATATAAAATAATTTTAATCATGTGATTTTACTATATTAAAGAAAAATATTTAAAAAATAAATAGTATAAATTTCATATTTTAATTTATTAAAGAAAGATTCTCAAGATTTGACAATAATTAATCAAATATGTTTATTTTAAATAAAAAATCTTTTTGATCTAAAAGAATTTGTACTACTTATATTTTTTAGATTTAGTTTAGATTTTATTGAAAAATAGATGTGTAACCTAATACATTTTTTTTTTGGTTGGGATTAACCTAGTATATATAACCTAGTACTACACTACATTGTTATTAAGGAAGATTTATAAGGAATAGAGATGATGAGATGAGATGAGATGAGATGAGATGAGATGAGTGGAGTAAAGTAAAAAAAAGTTATAAAAGTTAGCGTAAATATATAAAATATTTTGAATAAATTTTCATAAAATAATTGTTGAAACATACTAATATCATTTTTTTAAATCATGTGAATTTATTATATTAAAAAAATAGTATAAACGTGTTGTTAAGAGAATTATTTAATTTTATTACTTAATTGTTTCAAAAATTTACATCTAAAATAAATATACATCTCGTATTAGAACCCATGCAAACGCACGGATCTGTTACTAGTTTTATTAAAGAAAGATTTTTAACTTAATATTGAGATTTGATAGTAATGAATCAATAGTCATCTTTTAGACATGTGTATTGTTAGTTTTTTTATCCAAAGATTTAGTTTTAAATTAGTAAGGAATTAAAAAACTTCTTATAAATTGAGTTTGAAACCTAGTAAAATAAGCCCATTGTTTTTTCTATATTATTTGATTGTTTAAAAAAATTTTGTTATATTTATTAGAGTAAATATTAATATGATTTTAACTAATAATTTCTTTGGCAAAAATTATATTTTTAGAATAAATATATAAGATATTTTGAATAAATTGTTGAAATATATAAATAAATAGTATTATTAAATGTTATTAAAGAAAGATTGTTAACTCAATATTGAGATTTGATAGTAATGAATATTTTTTAGACACGTGTATTGTTAGTTTTATTTTATCAAAAGATTTAGTTTAGATCTAGTTTACAATAATTGTTACTTATCATCGAAGGAATCTAAAAAACTTTTATAAATTGAGATTGAAACCTAGTAATGTAAGTACATTGTTTTTTTTGACGGTACAGTAAGTACATTGTTATTAACGAAGAAATCTAAAGAGAAAAAAAAGGTTATAAATCATGTCTACCACCTATCTACCCAATAACAAAAAAAACCACCGAAAACGACTGCGTTTAAGAAGAAACCCTAATTTGGTGCCGGAGTTAGAATCGGAGATGGCGACGGCGGAATTAGAATCAGAAATCAACAATGATTCACTTCCCAATCTTCCTATCGATCTCGTCGCTGAAATCTTCTGCAGGCTACCTGTGAAACTCCTCGTACAGCTCCGATGCATGTGCAAGTCATGGAATTCTCTAATCTCCGATCGCAGTTTCACCAGAAAGCACCTCAGCCTCTCCACCACTCGCCGCCTCCATTCCGCCAAATACAAACACGAACCCGACGGGTTGGTTCACAATTCTTATCCACTCGATTCGGTTTTATCCACTGAAGTCAAACAACAGCGTCTCCCTTTCAACAGCATCGTTGCTTCTTGTGACGGCATCCTTTGTCTCTGCGATAAACGGAAAGGTATTGTTGTTTTGTGGAATCCTTCTATTAGAAAATTCAAGGAATTACCATCCCCTTTCGAAAACACTCGAATTCGTAACCAGGTTGATATGACCTTCGGTTTCGGCTATGATCGCGTTTCTGATAATTACAAAGTGGCCGTTCTTTACTACACCGAGTTGGACACAACTAAAGGAAAAGTTCATACTTTGGGCACCAATTCATGGAAAACCAGCGAGATCTTTCGTTTTGGTGCTGTCTGTGATGAGCAACCCGGAACAACTGTAAGTGGTACCATTAATTGGATGGCCTATACTGAATGGCGTCGCAAAGGTCCATTCTTCATTGTTTCTTTTGATTTGGGAAACGACTCTTATCAGAAGCTTTTGCCTCCCGATCATGCTGAGATCAGTCCGGATTACTTGAGCTTGTCTGTCTTAATGGATTGCTTGTGCTTAATTTCTGATCATCATATTTGGATTATGAAGGAATATGGAATTCAAGACTCTTGGACTAAATTGTTCTCAGTTTCATACATGCAACATCCTTCTGAGTGTTATATCTTGTGCAATGCATTGTATATTTTTGAGGATGACAGACTGCTGCTTGATACTCATGAGTTTCCTCATGAGGATGAGGATGGGAAAAAGAAGTTGGTTGTTTATGATCCAAAGAATGATACTTTTGAGGTTACTAGGTTTACAAACGTCCTAACTGTCTGTCTTGAAACTTTGATTTCACCTTGTTCTTAATGCTAGGATGTTTTATTTTCTACTCCTATTTCATGTATTATTGTAATTTATGTTTGTCATTATTGTTTAGTCCCTCATCTTGTATTACATTTATATATTTCACAATAATTATAGTTTTAAAGATTATAAGTATGATTTAGATGTATGTCTTTGTATCTTGTGATTTTAGAGGTGCCTTTAGCATCTTTGTTATAATCAAACAAACATTTTTGCGGACTTTGATATGATGCTGAAGCATAATTTATTATATTCTGCACCACCTAGATCTATGCATTATACTTTGAGATTGACTTAGTTTTGGAGCTAAATGCTCTGCTCACGAATTCATGAGTGCATGTTAAGTGGTTTTTATATTGAGTTCTAGTAGGAAATCCTTCACAACCATTACATCATTCAACCTCTTCACAAAAGACCCTCTTCCTTGTTGGCATTCTCATTGGAGATGTAAGGAATCTCGACTTTGCCGGTGATCTAAGCCTGATTTTTCCGACTTCGACTTTGCAGATACTCAACTTCCATTTCAGGTGCATTTCAAGTTCCATCGAAGTTTCACTCCATCGACTCCATTCCAAAGGAGGGAAAGCCAACAAAAGGTGTGTATTGTTTTGTTGTTTTGTACCATTCATTTGTCATTCTGCTTTGTAATATCGTCCACTGTGAAGTAGATTCCATTTAGATATTCGATAACAAAGTCCTTTAGTCCACTCTATAGAGAATTAAATCTAAGTAAAGTGTTACTGTAATAATAAGCTTCAATTAACAAAAAGAATTGTGTATTACTCATAACTGTCGCAGAACAGATCTGGTTCAGCACTTGCACATTTCGGTTCAGCATCTGTGACATTTAGTACAACCACTGTGCACTTTGGTTCCACACATGGACGATGCTTTATTGTACTTTTTATTTTTGATGTGTTTCCGCAGCTTCTGTGAAAAAGTCACACGAAAAGTGGATTGATGCACGCTTTGGTGGTAAGAGTTTCTCAAATGAAATACCTCCTTGAATTTTAGTAAAAATATTTAACTTCATACTAATTAAGGAATTTAGTTCTCAAAAGTCCCTTTGATGAGAACTTTTTTCATGAGATTAGAAGTCATTGTAAACCAAAAATCTAAGAGGTGTTTTAGGAGTAATATTGTTTAAAATAGTTAAATTATAGGGATAAAGATGGGCGATGGATTTGTGGTTTCTCTAAGAAGTTAAGACCTTGTGTTGCCTTCATTGTTGAATTATGGGGGTGTGGAAAGTTTAACTCTAGCTTCTACCGAAGGATATCGTGCAGTCAAAATAAATGTGAATCTAAATGTGGTAACTAAGGTGATTCAGGGTATATAGCAGGGGACTATGGAAGAGAGATGAGTTTTGATGAGGAAAATCTGTCTGCATCACAATTGGGAGGTTAGAGTGTGTCAAATCTATACATTAGACAGTAGTAGTTAGCCTTTCATTTCATTCCGAATTACTTACAACTGAATGCGAGACTTTGGTATCAAATTATTGGTAATTTTCAGGTTTTCGTGTGAAGCATCTCCAAAGCATCACTGCGAAAAGTACTATAGAGTGTGATGTCTCAGCATATCTTGGGGCGTACGGCTGCTAATTGTGAGAAACCAAAGTCTGGGTCAAAGTACCAATATGCAGATCTAGAGTTCAAATCAACAGGTTAATTCTAAGTTAGGTGTCATTGATCGGGTCCAGGGGAGGTTCGATTCAATTGAGGCAGAGCTGTTGAATGATTGAGGGGATTATCAGTTCGTCGCAGCTCCTTCGCCCATCAGATAGCGTAGCTTTGCATCTGAATTCTATCGCATCAAGTAATATGTAGCCTGAGACTGAATGTTTCTGTCGATGTTCCGAGCCTGCTTTGAATCAGCATTCAGGGCAGCAAGGCAGTTTCCAACTGGTATATTCCAAGGAGAAGGATCTTTCATCAAAAGAACACAAATAGTTAGTAGACATGGTTTCCAAAGTCGAGGTTTCCATTGATAAGTTATTTGGTGACTTGAATATTAATGATTTGAAGTCGGATTTTGATGTTTATCTTCCAAACAGCAGGTTTAGAAAGTCTTCTCTTGGTGATCCAAGTTTTCTGCTGTACTTGTCAAGATAAGTATTACGGACATCTCAAATCATATCATTATGATTACTTTAGATTTGTCAACTATCAAGTGATTTTTATACGGTTATCAACAAATACATGAATAACTATGCAAATTTGTCAACTGTCAAGTGATTTTTATACGGTTATCAACAAATACATGAATAACTATGCAAATTTGTCCTGAGCTCTAATTTCCATCATTTTTTACTCCTTTTGGGTTAGGAAGGGTCAGTTTCTATTGAAGCTCTTGAGAGAAAATGGGGCGCCGCACCGCACGGCACCGTTCCATTGAAAACTTGCCTGGTCACTGAAGGAAGGGTCAGTTTCTATTACTTTCACAAAGTTGAACTTCCTGTTCTACCCTCAACTTTTGATTCCAATCCTTCATTTCCACTCTTGGATGACATGAAAAGGAAGCTAAGGGTTGTAATGTAATGAATGACAAAAGGGCTGCATGCAAGAAACTGAGGATCTTCTATTCTCAAACCACTGACATGCTCTCTTTTGGTGAATGTTGTTGCTAAATGGATTGTTTTCAATTTCATTATTATTTTAATGACATGAGTACATGACAACTGAGTCACGCAACTTATTTGGAAATTCACAGCAATTAAACTATATATACACAAACTAAAAACTGAAATTAATACAATTTAAAAGATGTCCATGTTTTTTTAAACCCACAAAATATTACACTATTGTTTTTAAGAAAATTATTCATTATTAATTTGATGAATTGGTAAATTTTAGATATTTTATTTTATTTGAATTTGATTCTGTTTTAATTAAATACTTTTATCAATAATCATTTGTATATAACTAAAATTGAATAAGTCACTTGAAAAGTGAAAACCATTATCTACTTTTGAGCAAAACAACGCCAAATGAAGTCAGTTGGGATGTAGAATTGACCTACACGAACAGGGATATTCTCTAACATTCCTACAGGGTACTTAACTGAACGGTCTGCTAGTTGAAGAGACATTCTTGTTGCTTTAAGCTCACCTAGGTTGAGTTTCTTACAGGTCGAAAGAGGCATCAAACTAACACTAGCTCCTAAATCGCACAAGGCTTTCTCTATGATGGTTTTTCCAATTACGCAGGGTATAGAGAAACTACCAGGGTCTTTCAGTTTTGGAGGCATGTTGTTTTGGATGATAGCGCTACATTCAGCGGTAAGCGTTATAGTTTCGTTATCCTCGAGTTTCTTTTTGTTTGATAAGATTTCTTTTAAGAACTTAGCGTACGAAGGCATCTCAGTTATGGCTTCTGTGAACGGTATGGTTATGTTTAATTGCTTCAGAAGTTCTACAAATCTTTTAAATTGCGCTTCGGTTTTTGATTTAGCTAATCTCTGAGGGTAAGGAATTGGTGGCTTATAAGGTGGTGGTGGAACATAAGGTTTCTCTTTTTCGGGTTCCACTTCGTTATTGTTCTCATCAGTCTTAGCAGTTTGTTCGTCAGTTGTTTTCTTTTGGGTTTCCTTTGGCTCTTGTTGTGACATGGGTACGTTTTGGGTTCTAGGATCTATGGGTCCATCGTAATTCGTTCCACTTCGTAGTGTTATCGCGTTCGCATGTCCTTTAGGATTTGGTTGAGGTTGAGCAGGAAACGTGCCAGCAGGGGCAGCAGTAGGTGCTTGTTGTTGAGCTACTTGTGATATTTGAGTTTCTAACATTTTGTTATGCGTAGCTAAAGCATCTACTTTGTTCGATAGTTGTTTTAGTTGCTCGCTATTGTGGATGTTTTGATTCAGGAAGTCTTTATTGGTTTGTTGTTGGGAAGCTATGAAGTTCTCCATCATGATTTCTAGGTTCGACTTCCTAGGGGTGTTTTGAGCAGCTACAGGCGCTTTTTGGTAGCCAGGTGGTACAGCAGGTGCTTGTCCAGGCGCGTACAACGCATTGTTGTTCTTATAAGAAAAGTTCGGGTGGTTTTTCCATCCAGGGTTGTACGTGTTAGAATAAGGGTTTCCTTGAGCGTAATTTACTTGATCAGATGGGACTCCAGTCAAGAGTTGGCATTCTGCAACTACATGCCCAGTCAATCCACAAATCTCGCAGTTAGGTGCTACAGCGGCAGCGGTGGCTGAAGGAGTGATGGTTAAATTCTCGATCTTTTGAGTTAAAGCGTCTACTTTAGCGTTAACGCGGTCTATACCACTTATTTCGTACATTCCTCCTTTGGTTTGGGCTTTCTCTAGAGCGGCTCGTTCTCCACCCCATTGGTAATGGTTTTGTGCCATGTTCTCTATGAGTTTGTATGCTTCATCATGGGGTTTGTCCATTAATGCTCCGCCAGCAGCGGCATCTATAGTCATTTTAGTGTTATATAAGAGACCACCATAAAAAGTATGGATGATCAGCCATGGTTCGATTCCATGATGAGGGCATATTCTAAGCATGTCCTTGTAACGTTCCCAAGCTTCGAAGAGTGATTCGTTATCTTTCTGGGTAAATCCGTTGATTTGACCTCTAAGCATAGCAGTTTTGCTAGGCGGAAAGTATCTCGATAAGAATACTCTTTTCAATTCGTCCCACGTAGTTATGGAATTGGAAGGCAGGGATTGAAGCCACGCTCTCGCTCTATCTCTCAAGGAGAAAGGGAAAAGGCGTAATCGAATAGCTTCGGAACTAACGTTGTTGGCTTTGATAGTGTCAGCGTATTGCACGAACACGAATAAATGGAGATTGGGATCGTCTACAGGGCTTCCAGAGAATTGATTCTGTTGAACAGCTTGGACCAGTGAAGGTTTCAGTTCGAAATTGTTTGCCTCAATCGCAGGTGGTGCGATACTTGAATGCGGTTCAGCGCGCGAAGGAGCGCCATAGTCTCTAAGAGGACGAATAGCAGCCATCTCTAACTTCGGGGTAATTTGATTGATTTGATCAGTAAAAATCAATTCCTGATTAATCGGAATTTCTGCTACTTCGGGAAGATTGCGAGCTCGACGTTTAACGTTAATGAAACGTTCGATCTCGTTAATTCGTTGTATTAAGTCTCCTCCTTCTGAACGAGTATTTGGCATACAATCGTTCAAAAAGAAAGGGAAGAATTGTCCTAGTCTCTACGGTGTAACAGTGAGTTACGATATCGACTTAAATAGTCCCCGGCAACGGCGCCAAAAACTTGATCGCGACTTTACGTGTCTATAAATCTGATAACTGCAAGTGCACAGTCGTGTCGTGTAGTTTTAAAAGATATCGAATCCACAGGGACTATGAATCGATCTACCGTTATCTAAGGTTACTATGTAAAGCTAGGAGTACTAAAATTTCGATTGTTCCTAAGGGAAAGTGATTGTGAGAAAATAAAGAATAATAATAAAAGACAGGTATCAGTATGTATTTCGTTTAACTAAAGGTAATCCGAAGGTCCATTGGCTTTTGCATAATTAAATTAAAAATCTTTACTAATTCCAATTGATTAAAAATCCTCGTCTCAAACTTTCGCTCTGTTGATTCAGACTACTATCCTAATCCTAATGTACGCTTTCGCCATCCCATTAGATTTTAGAAGAGCTTTTTGGAAACAATGTAATTAATAAAATGCCTATTTTACGAGGTTGTTATCTATTTAAATCTCCTAATCTCAAACTTTCGCTCTGTTGACTCGGAGCAAGCTAATAACCCTAACGTACGCTTTCGCCATCCCGCTCGAGTGTAAAAACAATTTTTGAAAATAAATAAGTTCCAATTAGTTTTAATACGCTTTCGCCATCCTTAAAACTAATGTCCTATGTCTACTATCCAGTTAAAGACCTCAAACTTTCGCTCTATTGGTTTTAACCTTTGACCGTCTTAAGCCCTCAAACTTTCGCTCTATTGGTTTTAAGACTTACTAATTAAACTAGACATATAAACCAAAAATAAGTGATAATTAATAAAACATAATTTAAGCCAATTTATTTCGGATCCCTACGGTTAACTTACTTTACATACCGACACCTTTAGTAATTTAGCCAGACATATTAATACGATTAAACATGCATAAATCGGTTCGGTTCATAATAATAGGCATATTAAATGGCATATAATATATCATGCAATAATAATATAAATAAAGGCGGTAAATAAAAAACCTGAATTAAAATAAATCTGAATTGAATTGAATCTTGAAGTACTCGAACTTCCACCACAGGTTGGCTGGATCGTTCTTCGGAATTTAAATGGCAGAAAATAAAAACAATGAAATAAAACGATAAATCTAACGTAAGGCTAGATCTACGAAAAGTTCACAACAATTTCCAGTGTAGAAATCGTTGTGAGAAAATAAACGGTTAAATGAAAGCAGAATAAGGAAAAAGCAGTTCGCGGTACAATTTCGGCAGCACTTCGTTGGCAGGAAATCGGACAGATTGAAGTGAAGTGACTGGTCCTATTTATAGGAGGGGCTTTGCAGTTGCTTTGCGTGAAAAGAGGGGCTTCTGCAGACTGGGACGTGGAGACGTGCGTCTCCTATTCTTCAGGGAGACTTGAGACGTGCGTCTCAAGTGGAGAGAATTTAGGGAGGTGGAGACGTGCGTCTCCCTTTTGCTGAGGTGGCAGAGACGTGCGTCTCTGCTTACTTGTGTGGCTTGGGCTGCTTTCCTTCGTGGGATGGATTGCTTCATTGAGTCTTTGGGCCTCTTTCAGCACACTTGGCCTTTAATTGCACTCCCTTTTTACTTCAGCACCCAATTTACGTCTTTTAGGCATAAAAAAGGGTCGTTTTGGCTCCATTTCTTCTCTTTTTCACAATTCGGCATAGTAAGAGTGTAAAACCTGAAACAAAGCAAAAACACGCGTAATATCATAATAAATTAACATAATAAACGGAAAATGCTATAAATATCTATGGATTTTAAGCTAAATATACGATATAAAATCGTGTTATCAAATTCCCCCAGACTTGAACCTTTGCTTGTCCTCAAGCAAAATAAGAAGATAAAGATAAATGAAACACACTTCCACCACGTCGTTCAGTCATACTCAGCTACATAGTGTTCTTATTCGGAAATAATGATAATGAATCTAGCAATAAACCTATAGTAACAACACTAAACAACTCCCAGTATGCATACCAATCCGAATCATGCCATTATAGCTCGACCTTTTTGACTTGTCATCATGTTTCACCCTTTTCATTCGCGCGCAATCACATTAAGCCCATTATCTTGACACGCACATAGCAGAGTAGTCGGTTAGTGACTATGATCCTTCTCATGGAGTTCTGGCACAATATGTGGTATACTCCTTAGCATTCACTTGTAGATTGTGGGGAATCGGACAATAGTCCTTCCTACCAAGTTCATTACCAGATGACTTCTGAACCAATCGACAGTGAGTTTTTAAATTCTTTGTATTTGAGATTTGCGACCGTTAGGTTAAATGATCTTGTGAGGATCAC